>NC_056726.1:596287005-596427005 GCF_019279795.1 Protopterus annectens
ATAACTAACTGTTTTGTTTATCAAATAGCAGTCACTGTTTGTGCTGTAGAATTTGAAAGCAGTGTTAGCAGCATAATTGCCTTTGGTGCAGAAGGCTGTGGATTCTACTCTGACAACATGTAGATGGAGTGTGATATTGCAGTCCCCTTTTGATTGCTGATTATTTAGTGCATTTTAAGGGGGATAGGGGTTCTACACTCCTGAGTGTGTCTTCCTTTGTATGACATGCCTAGCAACTATGAACTTGTTGGTTTGTCAGTCATTCCCTATTGCAATATTACCAGCTTACCAATTTTTTTCTATGTAACATAGGAAATTCATTATTCAGGGGCAGCAAGCACTGAATTTGTAAATGAAACATTGAAGTGTAATATTGTTTGCCTATAGCAACTGCTTCATTAGTTACAGCTCTATTTAATGTGAAATTATTCAGATGACTTTTACTTCTACAGAGATTGCACTTACTGAGTGATATTGGTGGATTGTAATGACAAAAGTTTGAGTGGCCTTTGATGGTTGAAATTTTCTAAATGAAAAGAATAATTAGTAGAGCATATAAAATACTGCATGATAAATATAAGAATCAATCAGAGGAGGTTAGAAAGGATTGGGAAGAGTGACTGGCTAAGCAATTCACAAAGAAACAATAGGAGGATATATGTATGTCTCCCAAATATGCAACAAATTCTAGAAAATTTAGGATTTTTGCCTGGGAATGTTTATATAGATATTTTTATACCCCAAGTAAACTCCAGAAAAAATTTCCTCAGGTAGACAGCAAATGCTGGAGGTGTACAGTGGAAGAAAGAGGTAATTGGGAACATATTTTTGGGAATGTGGTAAGTTGGCAAACTTTAAGGATTCCCTGCAGATTGCATTTTTGGAGATGCTATGTCAGCAGATTGGTCTGTCGAGGGTGATGATTTTTCTGAGTTATGACACAGAATCAGAATTATTTAGACATAGTAAGGCCTTGCTATGTCTAACAATGGTGGTTGCCAAAAAAGGAATTAATAGAAAATGGAAATCAAAATCTAAACCAACTAAACTGGAAGTAGTGAGTATAGTAACAGAGATAAAACAACTGGAATTGGGATCTTTAGAAAAGGGTAGGAGCAGAGCAAACTACATTGTAAAAAATAGGAATTATCGAAACAATGCATACAAGGAAGGAATGAGGTTTAAAAGGCGGCAGGACTTAAATGAGCTATGTAATGTTTGAGTGAGAAAGATTGGGTAGATTATAAGTGATGTAAAATCCTTGCAACTAGGAGTGTGTCAGTGTGGTTTATTTTCATTTATATAAATGTATGATTACCTGTGTAGTAAGTGATAAAGATTTTTCTTGTTTAAAAAAAAGGCAGGAATTGAATACTGTATGTAATGTTGCTTAGGTTATATTCTATATATAGCAATATACATGAAGTATAATGTTTGCTATATTAATATAGTTTTATTACTTTTATATGAATATACATTTGCCTATGTTACAAGTGATAAATCAATAAAGCAGTTTGAAAAAAAAATAAATTTTCTAAATGTTTAGTTTTGTCATTATTGGTTCATACATTTTGTTTCATTGTTTACTGGAAGAATGTTCAAAACTATACATTTAAAACACATTCTAACAAGTGGTGCTGTATTATGCAGTGAATCCGCTGTGGTGGTGCTGCGGTAGCATTGTCGCCTCACAGTAAGACATTGTCCTGTTCGATTCTCAGCTAGAGCGTCTTCTGTGTGGAGACATGCATGAATGGGCATACCTTCATTCAAGGTTGTGCATCAGGGCTGGCAACTCGGCACATAAAAATCTACTGCCAATCATTAGCGGACCTGAGTTCCGCTGTGGCGACCCCTAACCGGGAAAAGCCGAAAGACACAACAACAACAATCAGGAAGGTGAATCAAAGAACACATCCATGTATACATGGTCCTAAAAATGTGTGCAAGGATTCTACAGTTTGTAAACAGCCAAAAGGTAAACTTAATCCTCCACTAGCCAGATGCATTTTCTTTGAATGTGGGTTTTCATGGTATTTCAATGAATGTGAGTTTCAAGGGTAGAGAATTTTACTCCTCATACTAAGTCTGTTTCATTACTGCAGTGGTGGTGCTGCGGTAGCGTTGTCGCCTCACAGTTAGACGTTGCCCATTCGATTCTCAGTTAGAGCATCTTCTGTGTGGCGACATGCATGAATGGGCGTTCCTTCGTTGAAGGTTGTGCGTTAGGCCCGGCAAGCCAGCATGTAAAAATCTACTGCCAATCATTAGCGGACCGGAGTTCCGCTGTGGTGACCCCTAACCAGGAAAAGCTGAAAGATACAACAACATACTAAGTCGGTTTCATTGTGAGACTGTATTGTTTGTTTAGCAAAAGGCTATCAGTGTTTGTCCTTTTTATTTCAATATCTGTAATCATTGTAGAAGTAAATAAGAAAATGGTATGCACACTGACAGGTTTGAACAGTGTTTATGGTAACTGGGGAGAAATAACCAAGTAATGGAACACTGGAATAGCTGGGAAACGGGCTGCTGCAGGGGGGATAGGGATTGTGACAGGAGGGGCTACTCTTGGGGGGAGGGTGATCTATTACCCTGCCTAGAGCCCCATTTGACTATGATCTGCCTCTGTTATTTTGCACTATTTGCTATAAATTTCAGAAGTTGGAATGAAACAACAAAGTGTCAGTTGTAAAAAAAATGATCACTTTTGTTCCGTGTTTAGCAATAAAGGAACAAAAGTGCTTAATATTTGTTACAAATGACACTTTGTTGTTTCATTGCAACTTCTGATAGTTTATGCTTTTCACGGTCCACTGTTAATTAATAATGGTCATATTGTCTAACATGTCAGTGCAGTTCTGTGGATTGTGGACCTCAACTGAAGTGACAGCAGCCCACCCAGGTACATTCTGGCCATTCATTTATGAAATAATTACAGTAAAAATAATAACAATAACAATGACAACAATGATGATGGTGATGATAAAATAAAAATCCAGTCAAGAAACTGGAATAACTTTGACTCTGTTGTTACTGTGTTTCCAGAAGAGGATAATACATGTTCGTCCTTGCTTTTAAGTCTTCTTTTTTTTCATTTTATTCTTTACTACAAGTTGGCCCAAGTTTTGTTAGATTTTTAAAGTCATGCAAGAAACAATGTATTTAAAAACACAATAAAATACTGTGTGAACTTTATGCTGCTTATAAAAAAGTTATTAAAGCTCCTTGCCTGACTTTAAGCCTTCAGTTAGGTTATTTATTATTATTATTTTTAAAGTTGCCCAGTTTTTGTTGCATTTCTGTTTTATTTAATGGAACAAATAAAAACAATGCAGCAGGTTGAGCTTGAAACTGGTAAATAGCTTTTGCTCACAGCTCTTATTTATCAATTAAAACCTCATAGTTCAGTAGTTTAAGGGATAAAGCCAAAAGTGTAATGGGTCAGGAAAAAGGTCAGAGGTCCAGAATCAGTGACAGATTTTAAGTATAACATTCTTCTTATATGCTTAGTTGCTAGAACAACAGGTTTTGCATTAGAATGGATATGAAGTATTGAAATCTAAAACTCAGATGTCTATCTTTATTTAAGTTTTCAATCCTCATAAATGTGCCAGAAAACCACAAATCTTATGAGGAACATAGGTTCATAGGCTGATAGGTGTTTACTAGGCTAACAACCACAAGACCCTTTTTAAGCCTAGCCATGCATCCCAAATCTCTGACAAGTTCAGCTACCCTTGATAAGTATAAGCATGAGTCTGGGAGATGAACCATTTACAGGTTACCTGTGTCCATTAGAGAGACAGGTGCCAAACCAGGGATGAATTTCTGGCTTCCCATCCAATTGTCCAAATTGCACTTGAATTGGGTTAGGGAGGAACTCTGCTTCACATGGATGGGGAGCCTGTTCCATAGACAGGGTAGTCTCTGGGATACATACCTAAAAAATGCATTAGGCTGGACAAAAAAATCCTACTACATGACATTACAAACTAAATACCAACACAACCCCCCAAAACTTTGGAAAAATGTAAACCAGCTGCTAAAACCCACCCAAAAGGCTACCCCCAAACCAATCACCCCTGACAATAAAGTTCCCATCAAAACACAATTCAACTCCCACTTTGTGGAACTCAATTTTTTCCTTAGTATAACAGGACAGTTCCAACCTCACTATCCCCCCCCAACACAAATAATGCTAATACAAGCTTTACCCTCAAAACAGTTTCCACCACCTCAATCAAAAGCATGCTCTCCAAACTTAAAACCCCGTCAACAGCAGCCGACCTACTCCTCAGCTAGTTCTTGAAACTATCACAGCATATGCTATTGCTATCCCAATCTCCACTCTCATAAACAGATCAATTGTTGAAAACTATGTGCCCAAACTCTGGAAAATATACACCCATAGATAAAGATGGCACCTCCACTGAACTTAATAACTATAGACCCATTGCTATACTCTCCCCTCTGGCCAACATCCTATAAAAATGCATCCATACCCAGGTGCTAACCTATCCCCTAGACAAATAGACAACAACATCCTGTCACCTACTCAACATGGTTTCAGACCTGTCCATAGTACCACTACAGCCCTCATCTGCTTCACAGACACAATACATCATCTCAAAAATGAAGACCTGCAGGTGTCAACTCTTTTTTTTTTTGGATATGTCCAAAGCATTTGACACAGTCTCACACCAAATCCTGCTAAACAAAATAAATCAATATCACCTATCAAATTCCACTCTTACTTGGTTCCAAAGCTACTTAACTGACAGGTATCAGGCTGTGAAATGGGAAAATTCGCTCTCTCCTCAGCTGCCCATAACTATAGGAGTCCCACAGGGTTCTATCTTAGGACCACTACTGTTCACAATCTTCATAAATGACCTTGATACCTCCACACAGCATGAAGCCATTATTCAATATGCAGATGATAATACCTTAATCTGTGTTGCACAAAATATTCCCACTCTTCTGCAAACAACTCAACTAGCATTCTCTGATATTGAAAACTACCTTACCAAGGCCCAACTTATCCTTAATCCAAAGAAAACTCAGCTTATGATTATAACCAGTTCTAACAAAAACACTGATAACAGTCAATTCACTATCTACTCCAATTGCTCAAGTGGCATAGGCTAAGCTATTGGGAATAACCATAGACTCCCACCTAAAATTTGATAGTCATCTCAACTTAACTATTAAAAAAGTACATGCCAAAATGGGATCACTCTACCGTATCAAACCGTTTCTTACCAACAACACAAGATAAGCCATTGCTCGCTCCCAGCTTCTATCTGCCCTACTCTATGCATCTCCCATTCTGACTAATCTCAACAAACTGAACTAAGCAAAATGGAAGCCTCCTATAACAGAATTGTCCACTTTGCTGAAAATTGCTCATATAGAACTCATCACTGTACTGCTTTGAACCAGCTCCACTGGCTTGAACTGCCCAACCTCCTAACCTACAATCAGCTCTGCCTCTGTCACTCTATCTATTACCTCCCCAATAAGTGTCCTGCCCTCAAAAACCTACTACAACATCACAAAAGGCCTCTTAGATCATCAAGCAAACTGCGACTAGAAGTCACCAACAGCTATAATACCTTTGGAGACACACTATATAGTAGTTCAGTGGCTAAAAAATGGAAGTCTATCCCCACTAGCATACAAAACACATTGTCCATAGCCTCCAGTAAAATCCTCATTAGGCAACATCTCAAGCAAAGTTGGCAGTGTAATGACTGCTACCCAGACTAGTGAAAGTGGATAAGGTACACATACTAAGCCTACAGTACTTGATAACAGTTTTCACTTACTCACAAACACTTGCTAATGTACAATGTATGTACTGCACCAATGTAATATGTATATATTCTACCTGTTTCAAATTTCAGCTGTACACCACAAATCTATTAATTAACTTTATTTTTAAATTAATGTTTTCTTGTTTCTTCTCTCCACTGTAACAGTTGATGTGCTGCATACCACTGTAAAAACATGCCTATTGTAATTTGTGTGCATACTGATCATGTCTAAATATCTAAATGTATCTGTAATTATTTTTCTGTGTAGAGCTTTTCTCCCCAGGCCTCTGCTGAAAAAAGACCTTTTTGGCTCAGTCAGATACCCCTGGTTAACAAATATAAAATAAAATAAAAATAAATAAAATTAAAAAATCTCTCCAGCAGGTCCTATTTATATCACAGGCAAGTTTTAAGTCTTTAGAATGGGTAATTCTGGTGCTGTTTGTTTTGCAGATATGCAGGGGGTCCATCAGAGTGGGTCCTGACAATGCCCGGTATGCCAGGCATAGATTTTCCCTCAAAAGCCTGTAGGAGACAAAATACAGGGATAGGGCCTTAAGGCTGTCTGCATAGGACATATTACTTATGCCCAGTATTCTTTTAGTGAGGAACCTCTCTGGACATTCCAATTGTTGGATATGCCTGGTTAGGTACATACCAAAAGGGGCATTGTACTCAATGATAGGTCTGATGAATGCCGAATACAGTGAAACAATGACTTCCTTGGACTTAGAAACCATACATTTGTTTATAAGTTGCGTAACATAGAATAACTTCTCACCACTGTAGACACATGATGATCAAAGGCTAGATTACTATCTATATGTGTCCCTAAGTCCCTGACTACTGGGTCATGTCTATGGGGTGTATTGTCAATATTATAGTTACCACGTATAGATGACTTCCCAAAGGATACTATTAAGCATTTCTTGGCATTAATGTTAGTCAATGGCTCTGAAACCAGGTGGTTGCATGTGTCAGCCCCTCCTGCAGAACATTTGTGTCTGTGTGAGATTCAATGACAGCTCCTAATTTGCAATCATCTGCAAATTTAATCAGCCAGAGACCACTGACATTGGCCTTGATTTCTGAGAAGTAAATGCCAAAAAGGAGCATTCCAAGGACTGATCCCTGAGAGACTCCACTTGTGACTGGCCTCTTTGTAGAGGTGGACTCCCCAATTCTAACTTCCTAGGTCCTGTCTGTGAGCTAGTTGGCTATCCACCGGGTGACATACGGGTTTGTACCTAACCTCTTGAGTTTGCTAATGCTCGAGTGGGGTATTGTGTAAAATGCCTTGGCCAGGTCAAGGTAGGCAGTGTGAACGATTTTGCCCTCATTCATTGCTTTGGTAACCTTCTCAAAGAAGTCCACCAGGTTGAGTAGGCATGATGTGCCCTTGACAAAAACAAACTGGGTTGGGTCCAGTGTCTGGAGGTTTACTCTATCTCCGCTGATCATCTCCATGATAATTCTTTCCACGGCTTTACATATAAGTCTAGTGAGACTTATAGGTATGTAGTTTCCAGGGTCTATAGATGGCCCATCTCTGTGCAGTGGGATGACTGTTACCTTTATCCATTCATGAAGCACAAAGCCTGTTTGGAGGCTACAGTTAAATAGTAATTCCAGAGGTCCTGATAGGTCATGTTTCATGCTATTTAGAAGGCATCCTGAGATATTGTCTGGGCCCACTGATGCAGTGTTCTTGGTCCCAGAGAGAGCATTAAGGACCTGTTCCCTAGTGATAGTAGGAGAGTTATATTTGATGATATTTCCTGAGGGAAGGTTGAGGGGGAGAGAGGAGTAAAGCTGGAGATGAATTCATCAGCCAGGAGGTTTACTATATCTTCTGGTTCAGTATAGGTGGCTCCATTTCCAATGAGCTCTGCACATAATTGTGTATTGCCTTTGACGTTGCAAACATAGCTAAAGAATGCTTTGTGTTTGTCCTTGGCCTGGGAGGCTAAACTTATGTCACAAAAAATCAGGGACAGTCAAACATATGCTCTGATCTCTCAACCTCTTAGGGCAATAATCAGGGATAAAGAGTATGAAAGGCTCAAAATCGTGGGCAAATTTTAAGCTTTACTCTTGTCGCCAAAGCAATAGATGAAGGTAAAACAGTTCACACTGCAATACCTTGACCTGGCCAAGTCTTTTGACACAATCCCGTACTCAGGTATAGTAGAAAAGCTGGAATGCCAACTGGCTCACAGGATGCAGGAGATCAAAATAGGGAAAGCTACCTGTAGAAAGAGATCAGTCACCAATGGTGTCCCCCAGGATTCGGTGTTAAGACTTTTCCTGTTTGGCATTTGCTTCTCAGATGTAAAAGTACATACCAAAGGGCTTTGGCTGACTAAGTCTGAGATGACTGCAAGCTAGGAGTAGTTATTGAATCCCCAAATTATTTAACAAGCATGCAGGAAGGTTTGTCCCAAACAATAACTGGTGCCAGAATCAGAAATTGAAACTAAACTCCAAAAACTACATTATTTGTATCCTTTGGGAAGCTGACTACCCAGGAAACTACCAAATTGACAATACCCCCCTGAGAGTTGACCCAGTTCTTTAGCATTTGGAAACTTGAGTGAAGAGTGACCTAACCTTTGATCAACACGTGCCCAGTATCATAAGAAAGTCTTTCTGTATTGTACAGCTTATGAGCAAATTTATTGTCACTAGCTCTAGAAATTTTATTGCTCCCCTTTATGAAGCCCTCATTAGATCATTTTGTATAATGCCCATTTTGGCGTGTATCTATCGAGACACATGTAACAACTGAAATTCCCACAGATATGCCTTACTAAACGGATACAAGTCCTAAACAATAGGTCTTGCATGGACCACCTCAAACCCTTATCAGTATACTCTGTATCCTACAGAGTGCTAAAAGGTGACCTGTCTTTAGCATACAAGGCATCCTCCAGTCCAGTACTGATGGACATACTGAATATCAGCAAGTCAAATGGTATCAGAAATACTCAGTCCAGGTATCTAAACAGAATGATGTGGAGAGACAGATATATATCACAGAAGACACCGAACACCATTGTTCCAGAAAAGACTCTCCATTCAAGTAAAATAAAGCTCATCTCTGTCCATATTCAAATGCAACTTAGATCTAAGGATGGGTAATAGAAAATGCACCCCAGGATTGCCCCTCATGCTACTAATAGATAGAGGCAGTTCTTAAAAATCTGCATCCCATACATGGGTATATGTGGTATGATCAAAGTAATTCTCACTAGGGCTAATATACAATTATCAGCCATAGGAAGGATAAGACCAATCAGCATACATTAATTCAAGCACCAAACAGGAAATTGGCCAAGCTTAAAATGTCCTCTAAGTAAACTGATGTTGAGGTAGTAAATAGTTTTTAAAAAAATGCCCTTTTTAAATCACTAATTGCCGCTCTCACCTCCCCCCAAGTCTGTAATAGCTTCCAACACCTCTGGTACTGAAATACAAAGTTGTTTGCTATCAGCTGCATCTGCATAAGTAATTGTTCTCTTTAACATGGAATTACTCAGATGACTTTACTTCCACAGAGATTATACATATTGACTTAGCATATGTTATCTGGTAGTTAATATTTCTTATGCTGTCATCATAAATATTCTTCTATTTCCACTGTGCTATACATGGCTGGATGTTATGGTGTGATGCTACAGATCTTTGTAAAATTTAAAGTAGTTAATCTAAATCTCCCAATAAAATGCAAATAATGTATTTCTTCATAAGAATAAGTGGTGTACATAGTCAGCAAAGTGGCTATAACTGGTGGTGGCAGTGGGGAAGGGCTATCTGTGGATGAAAGTAGCTTACGCTTTTATTATTTTTAAAATCTCTTTAATATGGCTTTATAGGACTCGTGTGTGTGTGTGTGTGTGTGTGTGTGTGTGTGTGTGTGTGTGTGTGTGTGTGTGTGTGTATGTGTGTGTATGTGTGTATTAAGTTGGAATACTTTACTGTGGCTACTGTGAGCTTGTATAAAACAAATTTGAAAAATATGACTTTTGTCATTATTATTGCTAATAATTCCTTTGACACAGACATCTGAAAAGAATGCAGTCAACAATGTAGTTATAATTGCTGGTTTTGTGATGTCTGTGGATAAAAATGAATGACCCTGCTGAGTTGATAAAGTTAAAAAGTCATTGGTATATCTTTACCAAACTAGTGTGAATTTTTGGAATACTTCAATGTGGCCATTTTTGCCACAATCGGATTTGTAATGTGTATACATTCAATTAAATGGCTGCAAATGATGAGTAGAGATATTAGTGGATTATAATGACATCAGTTTAAGGGTCTACTTATGGTTGAAATGCTCTGAAATGGATGCTTTTGTTATAATTGGCTCATACATCTTGTTTCACTTCTTAGTGGAATAAATGTTCAGAACTACAAATTTATAGCACACTCTAAAAACCGTTGTTGTATGAAATGAGATTTAAAACAAGCAAGAGGGTGAATCCAAAAGAACACATGCATATATGCATGACCCTAAAATGTGTGGGAGGCACATGGTTTGAAAACAGCCTGGGGCACAAAGTACACCTAATCCACCATTGGTACCCCAGTACTGCTCAGTATTTGGCTTTGCCTCAGATTTTGCATTGTGATTTCTGTCCTTGAACCCTATAGTTAAAACAAATTTCTTTCAGAGATCAGAAATCAACTAATGTTCATAGTTTCAAAGAAAAACTGGAATTGTTTTTGAAATTAAGAGTTTCTTGTACCTGTTTTGATTATATAAACTTCTGGTTTACTAGTGAGTTATTGCAACTTTAACTTCTCCTCTTTGTACTTTGCCATGTGTTACGCTTCCTATCATGGTTATTTGTTGTTACATTATTTTACCGCTTTTCATATTGTCTCTAGTAGTCACTTTGTGCTAATTAGGTACAGTCATACCATTTGTATCATTTGTTGCGTCATGTTACTTTCTTTGCCTAAAGAATGTGACAACCGTTCAAAAACTCTTTCTGTGTGCCCCAGCACTGCAAAACAAATTCAGTGAAAGGAACTCTGAGCAAACCTGGAGCTTAACCATTTCTTCACAGTTGCATGGTTGTCCCTCAGTTTTATATATCTATATCTAGCGTGTGTATATATATATATATATATATATATATATATATATATATATATATATATATATATGTCTACTTTGAAACATCTAAACCCAAAACATCTAAAACCCATAACATTGAATTTCATAACATCTAACACTACAAATCACAAGAAAATAACATCCCTTCCACATATAACAACACCAAACTACCAAACACACTTTTTACTAAGTTTCTGCACACCCCCACACCCCCATAAATTAAATATACCAACTCCAAGATCGCACTACAGTGGGAAAAAGTTAATTTCCTAACCTCACTGTATCAAGCCCCCCTGCAGAAACATAGTCAAAAGTGTGTTTGGTAGTTTGGTGTCATTAAGAGGTTGGCGAAGAAGAAGTGGGATTGTCAGAGAGATGAAGAAAGAAGACAGGAGTATAAGGAGATGAAGTGCATGGCAAAGAGAGAGGTGGTGAAGGCTAAGAATAAGGCGTATGAAGAGTTGTATGAAAGGTTGGACACTAAGGAGGGAGAAAAGGACCTGTACCGATTGGCTAGACAGAGGGACCGAGCAAGTAAAGATGTGCAACAGGTAAGGATGATAAAGGATAATGAGGGAAACGTACTCACAAGCGAGGAGAGTGTGTTGAGCAGATGGAAAGAGTACTTTGAGGGGTTGATAAATGAAGAGAATGAGAGGGAGAGAAGGTTGGATGATGTGCAGATAGTGAATCATGAAGTACAATGGATTAGCAAGGAGGAAGTAAGGATAGCTATGAAGAGGATGAAGAATGGAAAGGCTGTTGGTCCAAATGACATACCTGTGGAAGCATGGAGGTGTTTAGGTGAAATGGCAGTGGAGTTTTTAACTAGATTGTTTAATGAAATCTTGGAAAGTGAGAAGATGTCTGAGGAATGGAGAAAAAGTGTTTTGGTACCGATTTTTTGAGAATAAGGGTGATGTGCAGAGCTGTAGTAACTACAGAGGGATTAAATTGATCAGTCACAGCATGAAGTTATGGGAAAGAGTAGTGGAAGCTAGGTTAGCTAGGTTAAGAAGGGAGGTGATGATTAGTGATCAGCAGTATGGTTTCATGCCAGGAAAGAGCACTACAGATGCAATGTTTGCTCTGAGAGTGTTGATGAAGAACTACAGAGAAGGTCAGAAGGAGATGCATTGTGTCTTTGTGGACTTAGAGAAAGCACATGACAGGGTGCCTAGAGAGGAGTTGTGGTATTGTATGAGGAAGTATGTAAGAGTGGTACAGGATATGTACGAGGGTAGTGTGACAGCGGTGAGGTCTGCAGTGGGAGTGACGGATGCGTTTAAGGTGGAGGTGGGATTACATCAAGGATCAGCCCTTTTGTATTTGCAATGGTGATGGACAGGTTGACAGACGAGATCAGACAGGAGTCCCCGTGGACTATGATATTTGCAGATGACATTGTGATCTGTAGTGAGAGTAGGGTACAGGTGGAGGAGACCCTGGAGAGGTGGAGATATGCTCTAGAGGGAAAAGGAATGAAGGTCAGCAGGACTAAGACAGAATATATGTCTGTGAATGAAAGGGAGGATAGAGGAATGGTGAGGATGCAGGGAGTAGAGGTGACGAAGGTGGATGAGTTTAAATACTTGGGATCAACAGTTCAGAGTAATGGTAAGTGTGGAAGAGAGGTGAAGAAGAGAGCACAGGCAGGATGGAGTGGGTGGAGAAGAGTGTCAGGAATGATTTTTGACAGACGAGTACCAGTTAGAGTGAAAGGGAAGGTCTTCAAGAGGGTAGTGAGACCAGCTATGTTATATGGATTGGATATAGAGGCATTTACAAAAAGGCAGGAGTCAGAGCTGGACGTGGCAGAGTTAAAAATGTGAAGATTTGCACTGGGCGTGACAAGGGTGGACAGGATTAGGAATAAGTATATTAGAGGGTCAGCCCAGGTTGGAAGGTTTGGAGACAAAGCCAGAGAGGTAAGATTACGTTGGTTTGGACATGTGCTGAGGAGGGATGCAGAGTATATTGGGAAAAAGATGCTAAGGATGAAGCTGCCAGGTAACAGGAAAAGAGGAAGGCCTAAGATAAGGTTTATGGATGTGGTGAGAGAGGACATGCAGGTGGTTGGTGTGACACAGCAAGATGCAGAGGACAGGAAGAAATGGAAACAGATGATCAGCTGTGGCGACCCCTAACAGGAGCAGCCGAAAGAAGAAGGAGTTTCTGGAAGTTAGCAGTGATAATGCTGTTATATTTTTTAATCATTTTGCTAATGTTCATCTTGTTTCTGACTACTTCACTCATTCCTTTCTCTGTTTGTACAAGTCATACATTCTGGAATAGTGACAGTCACTTGAACTGCTGTGTCTGAGTCACACTTTCTGAATCAACTAATCAAAAATTGTTCATTTCAAAAAATAAAATAAAAACAACAAGGCATCTACAGTAAAAATTCTCCTAGCTCCTAACTTCCTATATCCAGGAAAGATAAAAGGGAACCGCACATAACAGAGCATCTTAAATACATGTAACAGTCATTAATCCATCAACATTAAATAATTGAAAGTTTCCCTGGTTTAAACCGCTGTATTAAATTTCAGAACATGCTCACACTCCTGGTAACACAACAGCTGTTTCTGAGTTCTACAACACCTTCAAATCTGATTAACTGTTAATGTCTCTGACCTGTCCCTGGGGCCTAACCTACACCTTCTTTTTTGTCTCACCAATATAAAACTGACCATAGGAACATGCAAGGGCATGAGAGCATAAATGACACATTCTGTAATACAAGTGAACACATTTGCAGGAGTAAATTTAATGCTATTGGTCTTATTAAATATCAGGGCAGTCAAAGGACATGAAGAATACTTACTTTGGTCATAAGATTGTCCACCACCCTCAGTACCATATATAATAAACTTCAAAACTATTACATCTCAGAGAAAATGAACATTTTCTAACAATGACACTACTACAGTAGAAAATGCGTTAGTTAAACACAATATATTTGGTTAGCTAGTACTGGACACTGTGACTAAAAAATAATAGACAGCATTTGTCTGTATCCCATTCTGAGCAGATGTCATTATTGCTCATGACAAAAGAGTCTAGGCAGAGATTTCATGTGATATTCAGATCTGAAGGAGGGATCTAAGAGGTTATTTAATGTCTTTTTTTAAACAACAGACTGCTACAAAAGAACAAAATAAACTAAGATATGACAAAACAGTGACACAATGTTATATGGTTTTGTAGTCCTAAAGATTTTGAAAATGTAATCATTGCTGGCAGTGGTGGACCTTTCTTTAAGCCCCTAAATCTATGTAGTAGTCTTATAAGGTTGGAAAAGAATTTTCTGCCTTTTTTCAGAAAGAGTAAAAATGAATAAGTGGTACACATTAGGCAAGGCAGATTTTTTAACACTTGAGTCACATTGGAAGCACCCATTAAAAAGACTGCTGATCACTTTAAATGCATTACTGCACATAATTGTGTCACTATAGCTTTATAATAAGACAGTCGTATCACAAATGTGTAATGGAGTTATCTAACAGAGTAACAAAGGCAGCAGACATAAGTCTTCATTAATTTTAGTAACACATGTACAGCTGTCTTGTCTTACAAAGTGAATAGCAAGTTGACTAAAATAGATGACCACCACTTTTAATTAACTGGCTGTTATTTATTATTATATATAAGACATTTTAATAATGTTTTCTAAGTTCTAAGTACACTGTTGTCACTTTACTGCCCTGTATGAATATTCATCTGGCAGTTAGTCATTCTACTTTAGTTATTTGAAACTGAGCTGGCGCCCATACCTCCCAACTGTCCAGATTTTCACAGAATATCCAGATTTTTTTCTTCATATTTTTCATCTGCTCCTCATAAAATTTGTGTTTTTAAATCGTTGATGATTGAAGTCACTAAATAATTACAGTCATAACCGGGAAATGCCAAAAGACACAAACAAACAAACAAACAAAAAATTGAGTTTCAGACTTCATATCCTTCAGAAAATGCATACCAACACAAAACCTTTTATTGTAGCAAGCTTCTAAATTTATAAGAACAATACTTAAAAGCTGTCCCTATTTTTAGGCCTTTGTCCCCCTCTTATTAAGAGGTTGAGAGATATGCTGACAATAATCAGAACAGTTTCATCTTCCATAATAAACTTGGTGATGTATGATGTATGCATTGTCCACCTGGAGTCTTTGCCTTGGTCATAGTGTAAGTACTAACTTTTGAGATTACTCTGAAGTTGTCACTGTGATGTCTAGTACGAGACCTACTATCTGTGGTTTGGGCTAATGCTCAAAAATACCGGTTCCTATCTTAGTGATTTGCTGGGTCATATGATATATCTACTCTTTTCCTTAAGTAACAGAGTCTTTCCACCTTATTAAAGGAGTATTTGGTAACCTCTTGAAGAAGTGAATAATATATATATATATATAGAGAGAGAGACAACTTGGATAGTTACCTTCCTGTCACTAACCAGAGTAGAGGTATTCTCTGTGAAACATAGCCATCCCTCTAATGTGTTCTATTTACATTGCAGAAGAGATTAAGATGTCTTGAACGAGTGTTTCCTGACACTATTGGACTTGCAGATGTGCAGTAGGTCTGAAAGGATGGTGTAGGCAGTGGCTCTGTAAGCGAAACAGAGGTCACCTGTCAGTAACCTGTGAAATACAAAGAAGAGGGACAGGGCTTGAGACAATCAGTGTAACTATTGTGTTCCTTAAACCTTACAGATGTACCAACTTGGAGCAGAAAACCTAGACAGAACTAATCCTATACCAAGCTCTTTCATTCATATGCTATTACCACTATCCTCCTATAACTACTTGTAGCTTCTCACCTACCGAATTATATAACCTTCTTCTCAACCATAATCTTCATTATATCTCTTGATCATTTTACCAACTTTTCTTTACTGAAATGTAAGAATGTTAAACTTCTTGACAGCAATGTTTTCCCTACTACAATACAAATCTCTTCACTTCCTGCAAGAATTTAGAGATACCAGAACTGTATAGACATATACATATTAATGTAAATAACTTTACTGAATATACCTATCTTGTAACTATGTTTTTCTGAGAAATGTAACTTATTTTTCTCAATGTTGTCTGAAATTCACTTGTTAATATAAATGTGCTGTGAGGAAGCTTTTCTCCCCAGACTTCCACTGAAAATCGGCTCTACCCAGTCAGACTTTCCCAGTCAACAAATACAAGCAAATAAATAAATAAATGTTTTAGGCCTTTGCCGTCTTAGTGATAAAGCATTGCGGTTGTTCTGGTTGCATCAGGCACTCAGACGGGTACATACCGAAGTAGGCATCATACTCAATGACTGGTATTTAGCTTATGATTAGTACACCAGGAAGTTTTTGGAACAGTCCTTCTTGAAGGATCTTGGTGTCTTCTGGAAAGCTTATGATGGTGCCAAGTTTACAGTCATTTGTGAATTTAGTCAAACATAAGCCCCCAACATTAGCATTGACCTCCAAGAAGTAAATGACAAACAAGAGTAACCCTACAACTTAAACCTTATGTACACCAAAAGTGAAATGTCGACACATCCACTCTAATTTTCTATATTTTTTCTTTGAGCCAGTTTACTATCCAACAACTTACGTAAGTATTCACATTTATCTGAGTTATTTTATCAACAATACCAGAGTGTGAGATAGTTTCAAATGCTACTGCAAGGTCTAAATATGCAGTGCATACAGATTTTCCCCTCATCCATTGTTTTGCTGACCTTCTCAAAGAAGTCACTCAAATTTAGTAGGCCAGATCTTCCCTTAACAAAACTGAACTGGTTTGGCATAACAGTTTGTAGGTTGCCTATGTCCTGATTTATTAGTTCAATAATGATCCTTCCTGTAGGCTTATAGATGGGGCTGGTCAGGCTTAGTGGTTTGCAATTTCCTTGGTCCATTAACACCCACCTTTGTGCATTCCTGTTCTCCTCCAGCACAAATTCTGTTTGGAGGTTGATATTAAATAGCCTCTGTAGGGAAATTGACATGTAAATTTTTAGGCTGGCTAGTAAGCATCCTGGTATGCTATCCAGCCCCATAGAAGCAGTGTTCTTGGTCTTATATAATGCTTGAGGACTTAACTCCTGGAAGATTTGGTGAGGGGGGGAGTAGGTTCCAGTTTTTCTCTCAACTGTCCAGATTTTCGCAGAATGCCCAGATTTTTTACTCATATTCTTGGTCTGTTCCTAATAAAATCTGTGGTGTTCTGGCTAATTATTGAGGATTGAAGTCAATAAATAATGACATACATTTCAGTTTCATAGGTTCATAGGTTCATAGCTAGGTACTAGGCTATTGGCCCTAGGACCTATATATGCCTAGCCAAATGGGACCCTGGCTTTCGCCACCCAAGAAAATTATTTTCCTGTGCCCCTGTCGTGCAGAGCCACAGAAGTGATCCCCAGGGTAAATTTCCTATCTCCCATCCAGTCATCAAGATTTTTCTTGAAGAGTGCTAATGAAGAGCTTTGTTTGATATAGATAGGTAGTTTGTTCCAGAGTATGGGAAGTCTCTGGGACAAGAATCTATCCCTCCAGCATGTTCTGTTTATTGTGATGACAAGGTTTAGGTCCCTAGAGCATGTAGCTCAGAGGGATTGGGATTTCTTTAAGTGGAGCATGTCCAACAGCTCTGGGTTTGATATAGCTTTGTATGTTAGGCAGAGATCGCCTCTGAGTAGGCAATATGCGACGGAGTAAAGCTGGAGTTTTTTGAGACGGTCTGCATAGGGCATCTGTTTGAGGCCAGTAATCCTCTTTGTGAGGTATTTCTGTGGCCTTTCCAGTTGTTGTAGATGTCTTGTGAGGTACATACCAAAATGGGCATTGTACTGTATGATGAGTCTAATGAGTGATGAGTAGAGGGGAACAATGACCTCTTTTTTCCTGGATGAGAAACCTTTTGTGATGAGGTGTGCCATGTAAAAGGATTTCCTGACTACTGTGGTGATGTGATTATCAAAGGAGAGACTACTGTCCGCCTGTGCCCCAAGGTCTCTTATCACACTTTCGGTGTTAAGTAGACTACCGCCTATGTGGTAGTTCATGGCTACAGAGTTTTTACCAAAAGGGATGACAATGCACTTTTTGGCATTGCACTTGAGGCCATGGCTTTGACACCAGGCATCTGTCTCAGTGAGGCCCTTTTGTAGGATGTCCACATCATTAGGAGTTTTGATTATGGCTCCTAGTTTGCAGTCATCTGCGAACTTTGTTAACCAAAGTCATTCTGTGTTAGCCTGTACTTCAGAGAAGTAGATATCAAACAGGAGAGGACCCAGGACTGAACCCTGTGGTACTCCACTTGTCACTGGTCTGAAGTTGGATTTAGAGTCTGCTACTTTCACAGTGTGGGTTCTGTCAGTGAGCCATTTGGCAACCCATCTTGTGACATAGGGATTTATACCTCGTTTAGTGAGTTTATCTATAATTCCAGAGTGGGGGATGGTGTCAAAAGCCTTGGCGAGATCTAGATAGGCTGTGTGAACCACCTTACTCTCATCTACAGCTTTGGTGACTGCTTCAAAGAAGTCTATCAGGTTTAGTAGACATGATCTGCCTTTTACAAGCCCGAACTTGGTAGGGTCCAGAGTTTGGAGATTACCAATGTCATTGTTTATAAGTTCTATGATGATATGTTCCATAGCCTTGCAGACCAGACTTGTCAGGCTAATGGGGCAGTAGTTCCCGGGGTCCGTGGTGGCTCCCCCTTTGTCGAGTGGGATAACTGTTGCTGTGCACCATTCAGTGTGCACAAAGCCTGAGGTGAGGCTATGATTGAACATGGTACTTAGATGGGGTGCCAGTTCATTCTGTAGTTTGTGTAGAACGCAGCCTGGGATGTTGTCAAGTCCCATGGATGCTGTGTTCTTGGCTTTGGAGAGTGTGTTTTTTACCTGTGCAGCCGTGAACTTTGCATTCTTCCGGTATAGAGATGGGCCCTTTAGGGGGTGAGAGAGGGGTAAAGTTAGCACTGAACGTATCTGCCAGGATGTTGGCAATATCAGTTGGTTCTGTATATTTAGTGTTATTGTGCTATAACTCAGAGCAGATATGAGTGTTGCCATTGAGATTCTTGACATAGCTATAGAATGCTTTGTGGTTGTCTTTAGAATCAGAGGCGATTTTGTTTTCATAACTAGCTTTGGAGGATTTTATGAGGGATCTCAGCTTATTACTGAGGCTGACCAGGGAGTTCCTCCAATCATGGGATTTTACTCTTTTTTTGCAACAGTTTCTTTCTTCTGTTGTAGAGTTTGTTTATGGCAGGGGACCACCAGATTGGCTTCCTTTTTTTGGAGGATAGCATCTTGGTTCTGTTAGAGATTGCACGATCTATGCACTTGTGTAAGTGCTTATAAAGTGCATTTGTATAGTATTCAGCAGTCATACCTCTATTGTCCGTCAGCATGGGTGTCGTGAAGTTTGCCACTTCTGTCTTAAGAAGCGTGAAGTTGGCTTTGGAGAAATTTTTTGCGGTGGATTCCCTAATGGGGGGTGGGGGTGGGATGTGGATGTCTAGGGTGATTAGCTTGTGGTCGGGTTTGACCAATGAGGAATTGGCCTCTGGTGTGGAACACCGGTTGCCCATGTTGGTAATGACCAGGTCTAGGATATTGCTGCCCTTGGTGGGGGTGTGGATAAGTTGATCCAAGGCATTGGAATTTATGAATTCCAGAAAATGTTGAGCACAAGAGTTGGTACATGAGTAGTTTTCCCAGTTAATGCTGGGGTAGTTGAAATCACCCATTATTAGGGTGTTAGGCTGTACCCTAATATTTTCCAGTGTATCAAGAAATGAGGAGTAGGAATCCTGGGGCATGGTGGGGGATCTTTAACAAGCTACAATTTGGATTGCGGTCTTGCCCAAAGTTAGTTGCACTTAGATAATCTCGGATGCATTATGCTGAGCAACTAGCCTGGAGGTGTGGATATCCTTAATGAATATGGACACGCCTCCGCCTTTAGTGTTTCAGTCCAGGTTAGGTGGCCGAAAGGTGTGGTATGAATTATAGTCTGGTAATGCAGGGGTGCTCTCTGGAGCCTGGAACCAAGTCTCTGTCACTGCACAGATGTCGAGGTTCTCCATTTTAAGGAGTGCCTCAAGTGAGTGCATTTTGAGGTTTAGACTTCTAGCATTGAGTAGCATTACCCTCAGATTTTGCTTGCTTGTACCTGTTACGGTGGTGAATTTGTCATTTGAACCTTGCCTAAAAAAGGCACTATAGAGGTGGCAAGAGCCTTAGCCAGTATCCAAAATCCCAAGGGCGACAGGTGCAGACCATCTCTGGCAAAGCATCGTGGTTTGTCGATCATGTCATCCCATGCAGACAGATACTGGATCCCCTTAGAATGACACCAGATGCTTAGCCAATTGTTGAAGTCAATCATTTTGTCCTTGTACTGTGGTATTATTCTGGGTGATGGCAGGATGCTACTCAGGGCTAGGGTCATACCTGCTGGGCTACAAGATCGGACAGCTCCTCCATGTCTCTTTTCATGTAGTCCAGGGAGGTATGTCTCTGGTCATTCACACCAACATGGACAATGACAGAGTCATATTTGCACTTGTTGTGGAGTGACCTGAGTGCGTGCATTATGTGGCAGATTCTGGCACCCGACAGGCAGCTGACAGTAATTTTCTCCTTGTTTAGCCTGGTGAGTAGAACATCAGTGTGCCTGACTATAGAGTCACCTATGACTAGAGTGTTGGGTACGTTGTTATGCCTTATTTGCTGTGGTTGAGTGGCACACTGAGTTTGTGGGCTATGTGTCATTTGGGTTGTGTTGTGGGGTGGAGGTTGCTTGCGTTTCTGCTTTGGAGGTCCCTGTTGCTTGGGTAGATTTTTATTGAGAGCCTCCGTGAATGTAGGTGTGTGTTTTGTGTTTCTATGTGTGTATTTTGGTAGTGTAGGTTTTGAGGGACTATGTGATGCATGTGATGTGGTGCAAGTGTTTACCTTCTCCTCTTGACTTTCCAGTCCAGTCTTGGGTGAAGAGAACTTTGCTCCCAGTTTGGCTATATAAATGCATCTCTCACAGGTTGTAGTGTTGGGTGGTAGGAGGAGAGGGTTCTATGTGTACATGAGGCAATTGCTGCATTGCCCCAAGATGCCCAGATTCATCAGGTAGACAGGAGAAAACACTGAGAGCTAACCCTTAGACATGCCTGGATAGGTGCTTATTTATTAAGTACTAAAAACTGTTTTCCTCTAGACAAGTGAAGAAAGTTGAATGCTGTAGTAATTTGTAGCTTATTTAGTGCTTACAATGAGTTCTGAACAAGTGCTGAGCTCAAAGAAACAGATTTGGGTGCTGAAACTAGAAAACCGGCTAGTTTTAAGAAGCAAGATTAAGTTAGAAGGCTTCCCTCCAACACAGAAAGGCTTGGGGGCTCAGAAGCTTACAAACAGTCCTGAATACAGCAAATCTGCATCTGGATTAGATGACGTACAGGAAAGGCAGGAAACAAGCTTAGAATTTTTTTTTTTTTTTTTTTTGTAAAGTGGAAAGGGGAAAGGAGGAGCAGAAACTAACTGGGTTGGCCTTCTCAAATGTTCTCCCTGGATTAGGTAGAATGAGGTAATGACACTAGACTGGGAGGAGTGTCCCAGATCAAATTTACAGTAGGGGCGGGCAAATGCAAAGCCACCAAGTATAACAACAGGATACCAATAGGGAGGGAGTGTAGGAAACAAAAATCAGAACAAACAAACCCAACCAGATGCTTAACGATTGTAGAAAATTTCTAGTTAATACCTCACACACACAGTGAAACTAGCTAGAAAAGTATATGCAGACAATAAAAGTGCTATAAAAAACTCGTAAAAATAAGCAAAAAAACATAATACTTAATGCTATATATCACAGATCAGTTTGCTCAGTGCCCTTCCTCCGATTAGCTCAGTGTGAAATGGCAGAAACACTCACAAGTTAACTTCTTAAGTAACAAAGTTATTATCCTTCTGAAAATGCATGCCAACTCTAAATCTTTTATTCTAGCAGCATTATAAGTCTATAAGAGCAACATTTAAAATTTGTCCCTATTTTTGAGCCTTTGTCCCCCATTATTTTTGGCTTTGTCCAGATTTCTTGGTTAAGAGGTATGGGTGCCAATATGTGATCTGGGAGTGTTGCAGATGAAATTAGGGCTATGTCTTCAAGGACAGAGTATGTGGTATTGTTTAATATAGTTCTGCACAGTTCTGAACTTTGTTTCTGAGGTTTCTAACATAGTTAAAGAAGGATCAATATTTGTATTAAAGTTCACCCCGGAGATCACTCATAGACTCAATCTATGAGTCTAACATAGTTAAAGAAGGATTAATATTTGTATTAAAGATCACCCCGGAGATCACTCCAGTGGTTCTACTTGATAGAGGCACTGGGAAGTAACGTTGGGCAGCACGATGCCAGGGTACTTCTATGGGCTAGTCATCTAAATGCTCCATGACCATTAGCCTAGTATAAACCTATGAGCCTATGAACCTATGTCTTGCTTTGGCTGATTTGTTCAGAGACGAAAGTTCCCTGTTAAGTTTAGCAAGAGCAATTTTGGCATTTAGAAAACACATTTATTTTTACATGCAATAAACTTTTTCCTTTTATTATAGATCCTGTTTATATTCAGGTTGCACCACAGAGGTTTATTTTTTAAATTTGGCAATGTATTTATTTCAGAGGGGTACAGATGCATCTATGCAGCTATTTACAATTTGCATAGCATTTGGCGGAGAAGACTTCCACATATGCGTATGCTTCTCAGTCATGATAGCTCTCCATTGGTCAAATATAAAAATCAGAAATTCATCCATATATATATATATATATATATATATATATATATATATATATATATATATATATATATACACATATATATGTGTGTGTGTGTGTGTGTGTGTGTGTGTGTGTGTGTGTGTGTGTGTGTGTGTGTGTGTGTGTGTGTGTGCGTGTGTACATTAAGATGTACACTGTGGAATGCCATGTACTGCTTTAGAATGTTATAGAGCTTTAGAAATTGAAGCCAAGTTCGGTACACTAATATCACTTTTCTACACCAGAGTGTGATTAGAAAACCACAATACAGAGCATCGTGTTTCAGAATTTTTCAAAATCACAACTTTTTTAATTAATCTTTTTACACATCCCATCAATAACTAATTTTAAAGACAATGCTAAACACAGAAATGTAAACTATTCATGGACTAAACCATAAATTAGTTATAAAATGAAACATGATCCGTAATCATGTAGAAGCACTCTAGAAATAAAAAGAAATGCAGTGAAATTATCAAGTAGTCTGTTAAGGACAGCAATATAGTCCATAATGACTTAGTCCAATTATCAATAAATGTACTATTATTTGCATCATAATGAGATATAGCTAATAACTCCTTCCTAATGATAGTCAGGAGTTAAATGCTTTATTGCAAATAAACCTTACTAGTTTTTTGTTTGCTTTTGTGAAGAAATAGATTAAGTCATGAGAGTTAAAAGCAGCTATATTTTATAATTAACTTCCTTCAAAAAGTATATATTTAGTAAGTATTCAGCATTCAATAAGCTAAATAAGGGATCTTGTTGCATGCTACAATAAGTGGCTAAAAATAAGTCGATTTTATTATGGATTCCAGTGACTTAAAAAAACAGATGAAATAGTTTACTGGCAGGAAAGTTGCATTTTTTTTCCAGTCAAGTAGTTGTACATCTCAATTAGACACAGAGCTGGAGCTGCAGTAGTCAAATATTTCCTTCGGGACAGTTTAAATCCATCAGAAGTGTATTTGCTGAGTCTAACACGATCTGTAGCCCAGAAGAATTACTATCCTGGCTACATTTTATTTTCTTATTTGCAAAGTTATGCAAAGCAGTGAAAAGAGGACATATTATATTATATTATATTATATTATATTATATTATATTATATTATGTTATATTATATTATATTATATTACATTATATTATATTACATTATATTATATTATATTATATTATATTATATTATATTATATTATATTATATTATATTATATTATATTAGTTGCTTATTTATGGCACTTGTTAATAAGAAATGTTCAACTTGTAAAATCCTGTTCTCGTTGAAGGATAACACATCAAACATACAAAAAGTACCACGGTGACATGACAATAACAAATTTGAATCTGATTCTTAGTGACCTCCAGGACTTTAGCAAACCAGGGATGTCATCCACTATGTCTTTAAATTCTTGTAAATTCACATGCATTACTTCAGTGATACTATCCAGCCATCAATTTTGGCTTTTGTCACCCTCTTAATTTTCTGTCAGTCTTTCCCAGCATCGATACCTTCACTCATGAATTGTGACTTTTTATTATGTGGTCAGAGTATTTGAGTTATAGTTTTACTATACAATTGTCCAGTGAATTGTCTGGATTTATTTCCTTATGTAATGAATGATTTCATCTCCTTGAAGTCCATAGAATTGTCAAATGTTTTCTCCAACACCATAGCTTGAACCCTTTGGTTTTTCCAGCACACAACCATATGGTCCAACTTTCACTGCCATCTGCTATTACCTGGAAAACCTATGTGGATCATTGTTGAAACATCATACACTGTGCAATCATGTTTCTAATAGGACGTTTAGTGCCTTATGCAGGTGCAATTCAAAGACCACGGTGGTATTACCACGCTGACAAGATGAGGGCCAAAAAATAGAACAACCATGCTACCAAAAAATATAAAAGCACTGTAGTGTTACCATGACAAGAGTGCGCCAGCTTGTAGTGCCACAATGATTGTGCTTGAGAAAGCTGCATACAAATACAGCACTCTGGGGGCCCAGATAATGTAAATTGCCCTTGGGCATTTCCCTGGAGCTTTCACCAGGAGTGCAATAACATGATAGAGAAATTCAAAAAGAAACTCTGCTGCCCTACTTGGGGGGGGGGGGGGGTGAAGTAATAAAAGCATACTGTCATTTGATGTTGTACACCTATGGACATCTACAGCAGGCACAGGTTATTAATGCTGTAATAGGTCCTGCAAAGCTCTGTATATCTGTGTGTGTGTGTGTGTGTGTGTGTGTGTGTGTGTGTGTGTGTGTGTGTGTGTGTGTGTGTGTGTGTGTGTGCACGCATGCAAGAGTGCGTGCACCATGCCGGGCTAATAACTCTGCAGTAAGTCATGTAAAGCTGAGTGTGTGTGTGTGTGTGTGTGTGTGTGTGTGTGTGTGTGTGTGTGTGTGTGTGTGTGTGTGTGTGTGTGTGTGTGTGTGTGTGTGCACGCATGCAAGAGTGCGTGCACCATGCCGGGCTAATAACTCTGCAGTAAGTCATGTAAAGCTGAGTGTGTCTGTGTGTGTGTGTGTGTGTGTGTGTGTGTGTGTGTGTGTGTGTGTGTGTGTGTGTGTGTGTGTGTGTGTGTGTGTGTGTGTGTGTATCTGTGTGTGTGTTTGTGTATATATGTGTGTGCTTTGTAGGGGCATTTGAGCTGTCTCAGTGTCTGGTGTTGATATGGCTGCGTGTGTGTGTGTGAGTAGAAGCATGACTGGAGCTGGCTTGGGGGGGTTGGTATTTATTTAATGGTTAAGGTGTTTACCTCACAAACACAAGGTACAGGGTTTGAGTCTCACATTTGAAGGGAAATTGGCTAGGGTTCAAATGACCTGCAAGGACAGCTAGCCTAGTACTTCCTCTGAAGCTATGAACCTTGGTGTTTGTGGGTGTGGCTGTGTGTGCGTATGTGTGGGTGATTGTGTCTGATAGAATAGATGGAATAATTATATTTTTAATGATGAGCAGCAAACCAGTTTTTGTGCTTTCTATTTTTTCCTTCATCAAAAGGTTCCTCAACTCACTGTCAGCCAACAGAGTGGTATCATCTACAAAGCTGAGATTGTTAATGCTGCTCTTTGCAGATCCAATTCCTCTTACACAGTATTTTGCATGATATAGTCGGCATACAAATTAAACAAATAGGTTGAAAATACACACCATTGTTGCACTTCTTTCCCAGTCTTGAACCAAATATTTATTCCATTTTCATTTGTAAGTGTTTCTTCCTGGTCTGCGTATAGACTCCTCAAGAAGTATATAAGGTGATTTAGTGTCAGTGCCCTCATTTCTTTTCAGTCTTATCCTGCTACAGAATGTTATGGTACATATAATTGAAGACTTTGCACTAGTCAATAAAGCAAATGTTCTTCTCATACTCCATGTTTATTTGATTATCCAGTAGATGTTGGCAATTTGATCTTTGGTTCCTCTCTCTCTTATAAAAATAAACTTGTACATCTGGCAGATCTCAGTCTATGTATTACTGAAGTCTAGCTTGCAGATTCTTAGCATTAGCTTGCCAGCAGATGAACTTGCCAGCAGATGAAACAAGTGCAATTGTTTGAAAACTGGAGCACTCTTTAGCAGAAGTACAGCTGGCTCAGCCAGTGCCCTGTGCTAGTCCCATGAGCTAGCACCTCACCCCATAACTACAGGATGTAATTAGGTGGCCAAATATACATCCCCCTCCAACCTGCCCTAGGTCTTCAATAGAAGACCAAAAAGGGTCAGTTCCTTTTAATTGTAAACAATACCAGTGGCCAGATATATGCCCTCTCCTTTCTGCCACAGCTCTTCAGTAAAAGAGCAAAATAAAGGTCCAGACCTCCTAGTGGCACACCAAGCAGGGGACCAGATACAAGCTCCCTCACCACCAGCTCTTCAACAGAAGAGCAAAAAAAAAGTCCTATCCTGCTAGTGGCACTATAAACAGGTAAAAAGATACACAAACCTTCCCATCCCTTCCCTTCTGCCCCAGCTCTTCTTCAGAAGAAGTGTAAATAAAAAAAAAAAAGTCCAGCCCTCCTAATAGCACACCAAACAGGTGGCCAGATACACTGTCCCCTCCCTTCTGCCCTAGTCTTCAATAGAAGACCAAAGATATGGCAAAAAAAGGTATAATCCTCCTAATGGCATACAAACCATTTGGCCCCAGCTCGTTGATAAAACATCCACTTCTTCTGCTGGCACATCAGCCAGTGGCAAGATACTTGCACCATTTTCCTGCCCTGACTCTTCAGTGGAAGAGCAAAAAAAAGTGCTCAGCTTTTAGTTTAAAGAAAATATTTTTTCTTTTGTTTTTAAACTGTAGCAAACTGTTCATTACAGTGTAGCAAGTAGTGGTTGATCACATGCACACAGAGTGCTAGAGTGCGCTAGTTTTCCTAAAAGAGAACGCCATCTTTTTTTTTTTTTTTTTTAATTTTAAACTGCTGCAAGCTGCTTGCTGCAATGTAGCAAGCAGTTAATACATTTACACCACAAAGGGAGTACGACAGTGCTCAGGTTGAACACAAATGCAATACCGGCTTTTAAAAGCTGGTATACATTAAAGAGGGATTGGGATCAGCCAATCGCACCCACCCAACACTTTGTGCTGGGGCAGTTGCCCTTTTTGCCCCACCCTAACTACAGTGTTTTTCTTTAGCATTACTCTTTTATGGAGCTGGAATGGAAATTAACCTTTTGCAAACCAAAGATCACTGTTGTGTTTCCAACATTTTTGGAAAATTATGAGCAACACTGTAACAGTATGATTTTGTATGATTTTAAGCAGATCATATGGACTTCTATCATCTCCTGAAGCCTTGCTGTTAGTAAACTTTTTAGGGCCAAATTGACTTCACTCCCCAGAACATCTAACTCTAAATCACAGAGTATGCAATTATCTTTATTAGTGCTGCCAGGGTCATTCTTATATCATTCATCTGTGTAATCATGACACTTAACATATTTTTCTTCTGTTAGATACCTCCCATCATCCTCTTTTATCATCCCCATTTTTACATTAACATTGTTGATTTTCCTTTAAGAGATCTCTTGTCGTTTGTATTCCATTGTCTTCTTCCAGTGCATTGTATTGCCTATGTAATATACTTCTTTATCTATTTTTTCTTTTCCTGAATTCTTCATTCAACAAAACATTATTTTCACTATCTGCATCATCTTTTCTCTCCTTCCTTGGCCATTTCTAAAGCCTCCGTAGGCAGACATTTTGCCTTTTTTTCTTAAAATTCTTTTTATTTGTAATCTTCTTTGTAGCATCCTCCTGGACAATACCATTTACTTCAATGTATAGTCCTTCAGGCACTCTACCTACCGGATTTAATCCCTCAAATCTATTTTCCACCTCCACTACATACTCATATAATTTTTATTGGAATCATATTTAGTTGGACTGGGATTTTTCCTTGTTTTTTTTTTATTCTAAACTTTGCAATGAGCTGATGGTCCAAGTTGTATCAACAGCTCAAGGTCTTTTTTTTTTGTCTGTATAGAGCTCTTGTATTTCTGACTATTAAACTGTACAATACCTGATCTGTCTGATTTTAGCATTGTTCATCAGATGACATCCCTGTTTAAAGCCATTTTTTTAGGATGTTGAAAAAGAGTGTTTACTATGACCAATTAATTTTTTTAGCAGAATTGTACTGTATGTCCTACTTTATTTTGTTCCCCAAGGACAAACTTGCCTGTTATTGTAGATTTTATATAACTAGCAACCTTAGTATCTCAATCACTAACAAATCTTTTTTGGTGTTATTATCCTGAAAGTGTAGATATTCATGCAACTGGTCAACTTCTTCTTCTTTGGTATTCATAGTAAAAACATAATTTTTTGTCACTGTAATGCTGAAAGCTTGTATTAGAGTCTAATCAGATAATTCTGTTATTTTTGGTGGTTGTAACCAAGCATTAATTTTGACACCCTTTTATTGTCTATAAAAGTCTTTATGGAAGATTCCCATTGACAATGTCACAAGAAAAGATCTGATTATCTTACATAAAATTAACCATTGTCCATTTCAGCTCACTAATTCCAAAAATACTGATGTTTATTCTTGTCATCTCATCTTTAACCACATCAAATTTGCATTGCTTTATAATTCTTGAATTCCAAATTCCAGTGGTGTAGAATTCTTTGCATCGTACTTTCATCTTCAAACTTTTCAACAGATGGGCAACCTCTTGGCTTTAATCCATCCAGGTCATGTTTTCCAGACACTACTTGTACTCTTTTTTCCCAAATAATATGTTGCATGTCTTCAGACCTGAGGATCTCATTCTGTAGTGCCATTTTTGTCTCTGAATGCTTTTGCCCATAGGGTGTTTTTAGCACAAAAACAATGGCAAGAATCGCTACTACCGTCCTCAAAATTAACAGCATTGGTAAATAAAACATGTAAAAATAATGACAACAGCTATAAACTACTTAAGGTAATGAAAATAAATGCCAGATGAAAACAATGTGCAAGAAGCCATGTCAGACATGGGTACAAAAAGAAAAATTCAGATACAATTAAATCTACCAATACATTATGAAGCTAAGTCATATCAGCTGGTTACAAACTAATAACAATGCATATATCTAACAACTGAATATAAAAGCTGAAAAAAGTACAGAAATGATAACCCCATATGTGCATACAGGTATATATTGAATATTGCAATGATAAAAAAGGTTGCCCCAAATCTGGACATGTCCAGAGTAGATGAACTAAAACTCTTTGATTCCCATACCCCAAAATGCAACTCCATGATCACTCATTAGCTTTTCTTGATAGTAGAAGGAGACAATAAACTAATCCAGACTATCCTTTTAAGTGACTTAATGTTCTAATTTCACGCCATTCCTTTTTATTTATTTCTTAACCAGCTAAGTCCCCTTGACATAAATTTCCCTTTTCAGGCATGACCTGGGTGGACTGTCTGACTAAGTGACTTGCTAAAAAAATCCCACAGGAATGAAATGTAGGTTAAAGGAATCAAACCTGAACCACAGGAAGCATCTCATTAACAGTTCATAGCCTTAATCCTCTGCACTAGCTCACAGAATAATCCCTTCCCTTCCTTCCTCTTAACCCTTTTCCCACTTATTCTATCACCTCTCAAATTCCTGCATGGATTCCATGTTCCCCATCCATTCTCAAAGATCATTCCAAGAGCCCAAAATCCTCTCTGTGAAAAAGTACTTTTGGAGATTAAGGGAGTAATTCTGTCCTACAAAATACTGCCTACACCCGTCTTTCCACCTTTTACTTCCTGTTCAGAATGACCATTGATATCTCCATGACATGATCTTGTATATCAGTTTCATCTCCTTCTTGCCTCTTCTGGCTTCAAGTGAGAAGAGCTTTACCTCCTCTAGGCTCTGGTTATATCCATTCCCTTCCGTCACACATATCCTTTTGAATTCTTTCAAGTAATCTGATGTCATTTTACTTATATGACCTCCAGAACTGCATGGAGTACTCAAGGTGAGGACTGACCAAGGCATTATACAGTTCAATCATTATTACCACTTTGTTTCCTGAATCTATAATTCCTTGGAGACACACACCCCAGCATTAAGTTTGCCATTATCCTCACATTCTGCCCTTGTGGGTCCTAGCCAGGTACGATCAACACCTCAGATATGGGTTGTTGTGGCCCAAGTGCAGTACTTTGTTTGCTTTGAAAAGTAACTTACACCTTTCTGCTCACTTGCTCAGCCTTTCCGGTTATTTCTCTCAACTCTTCTTCTGTGCCACCTCTGATGTCCATATCGTTGTGTCTTCAGCAAAGAGGCTGATCATTTTCCCCATTTCTTCAGATATTTCTGTGACCAACACACTGCACAGTTCTGGACCCAGAACAGGTCTCTGTGATAATCCACTAATCACTTCCCTAATTCCTGACATTGTCCTCACCATACTGTCTGTGTTAGCCACATAGATGTCAGATTCTGCAGTCTCAGTCATACTCTTAACCTCTCCAGTATTCACTTCAGCTTCCTTTGCAGGACAGGATCAAAAGCCGTACTGAAGTCCATGTAGGTTATGTCTAACCATATTCACCCTCACTAGTTTATCTGTAGCCCAGTCATAAAACTGTTATCAGATTTAACTAAACTGCATCAAGTTTGACTCTCTGAGAACCATGTTGGTTGCTATTCTCAAAACTGTCATCCTCTATAAATTCTGCCTGCCTTCCCCTCTGGATTCTTTCATGTCTTTCCCTGTTACTGTTGTTCATCTAACAAGCCTATACTTGCCTGAATTTTTTCTGCTCCTTCCTTGTACAGCAGAAGCCACAACTGCTGCCTCCCTACCCTCCCCCAAGTTCTCTGGCACTTATGCACTAGCAAGTGAGCTGTTGAAGTCTTCTGTTTTGAGTCTGACAGCATCCTGGTCAGATTTCTGAGGACTCACATCTGATCCTTGTGCTGTACCATCTCTAAAAGTAACCAGTTTACTCTACCCTATATTCTAGTGTCTGTCCTTACTCTGTCCTGTCTCCTAGCCAGTTTTTGCTTTCCTTTCTGAAGACTGAAGTGAAGTATTCATTCAATACCTCTTCTTTTGCCCAGTACTCTCCAATCTTTGCTTGGTCTGGCCAGTTCTGAGCTTCATATTCTTCTTTCTGATATACAGTAACAAAAGCCCTTGCTTCCCTTTTGGATCCATTCTAACTGCCCTTATCTTTTGACTTTGTTGCCTTTTTGTACAACGCCGTGTGCACTGGTTTCTCCTCTTCCTCCTCCTTATTCACCCCTTTCTTCTTCTTCTTCTTCCAGGTCCTACCCTTTTCCTTAGTTTTTAGCCTCACGTTCCTGTGTGGCTACATCGGTCATCTTTTCTTTTTGCGTCTTCCTTCTCCCCTTGGCCATAACCTTGTGTACCCCATCACTGATCCATTTCATTAACTTGTTTACTCCATTGATTTACTGCCAGTCTGCAACATGAGGGTGACCACACCTATCCCCATCATAGCATAATCCAGTCCTCTAAAATTCCACATGTTCATTTTTGTCTGTTTTTGTTTACCCTTCCCTCCTACTTATTATGACTATTATCTTTACATTGCCAGCAGTGATTCAAAATTTTGGAGGCTTTTCCTTTTTCAACACAGTGGGATAACCATGGTGTTAGTATAATATACCTGTAAGGGAGTGTATAGGGAAGAATCTTCATACTCATTGGGGGGTTGCAGGGGAACTTACCACTTTCTATTTTTGGTTACCTTTTGTTAAAGTTTAAATTGGTTTGCTTTGTTTAACTAAAGCATTAACACATTTTTTCTTGATGAAAAATAGCAAAAGCAATAAAATAATGCAAATATTTCACTGTAGTAAATAAATATAAACATCTGGTTTGTTCTCCCCTGTCAGATTATGTTGCACCACAATGGCCAGTTCAGTTTATGGAAAAATAGTGCTCCAAACCTAGTTTAAATATTTACTTATGTGAGATGGATCTTAAAGTACAGAGGAGCTTATTCATCATACATGGACTAATATGCATTGTCATACTTTTATTTTTTATAGACGCATGACGTCAATAACCAGTATAAGATCTTACATCACTCTGAGGTTTGTGAATTGCTACTGCTTCTATTAAGGATGCAAATTTTAGCTGAACTAATATAAGTTACTGGACTGGTTGAACTCTAGGCAGTTTAACCTAAAAAAAGATGTACATTGTGATGGATCTTGCCAAAATGACCAGCGATACATCAAGACGTGTTACAACCCTGTTCTAGTTTAACAGTAGCAGTAACTGTTAAGGTTGTGAATAAATGCATACAACATAGAAGGGGGAAGAAGTATATAGTTGCTGCAAAGAGTTTAGTGCTAATAAATGAAAAGTCACCTGCATCTCTGTGTGTACTGTCAGACTTTAGGATACTGCGTCCAGGTGCCAAAACCTCAGTCAAGAATAGCACGCATTAAATATGTCTGTAAGACAGCTGCAATATCAGGAGGGTGCAGTGTAATCCAGCTTTGCAACAGATGAGTTTAGTTTCCAAGTCTCCTTGCACTAATATAACCAATGATCAGACCTTCTGCATTTGCCCATGCACTTCCCATAGGATCAAAACTGGAGTTTCCTAGGCTGGGTCCTATGTTAGGATGGACAGCCCTTCATCGTAAAATAAGGGGTATACAAGAAACAGTCTGGACAAGGAGATGTTCTTGTAGTTCTTTTCAAAACATATGTATAAAGGGAACAATATCATTGTCAGGTATATGAGGTGACTCACCAAGTAGGGTGACTCCTTAACAGTCAGCTAAAGTTGTGGACCTAATGAGTCATGCATGTGACTTTGGTAATGTACATTTCCTCACATAGGGCATCAAATGCCAAAGGAGTAAATAGCACCTCTAGCACCCTGGGCTGTTCCCAAATCTGCTGACCCACAAACTTTAAGATGAGTAGTTAAAGACCAAAATAAGTCCTATCTCATCTTTAAATTGCATCAAACTTCTTACTACAAATGTAACAAGTGATTTGATACATCTAATAGTGAGCACTGAGCAATTCAGCTCTGACTGAAGATGTATCAGTAGCATTCAGTTCTAAATGACGATAATGTACTATACCAGACACGCAGTGCTAAAGCACTTTGGTAAATTCATTATCACCATTCAGAAACTGAATGATGATCATGCCCCCTGACATCTAATGCCTGGGGTGAATGTCCCTTTTGCCACACCATAGCTGCTCCTCTGACAAAAGCCATCAGTTTGATAATTCTTCATGGATGTAGATAAAGATATGTTATATTATATTTTATTATATTATATTCATCACTGCCCCCCCCCCCTTTTCCCATGTTCCACTATTTCTATATTATATAGGTTCATAGGTTCATAGGTGTGTACTAACCTAATGGCCCTGGAGCCTTTACAAGCCTAGCCCATAGGGTTACCCTGGCATTGTGCCACCCAACCTTAGTTCCTAGTGCCTCTGTCGATTATAGATTTTTTGCTGATTGTAGGATGGAAGAATTGGAGGTACAACCTGGATGCCTAGTTTTATGCATACTGCATGCAAATTATCTAGACCTTTTTTCATTCAAAGTTTTATATATATATATATATATATATATATATATATATATATATATATATATATATATATATATATATGTGTGTGTGTGTGTGTGTGTGTGTATCATATATTTAAAATACAGTACTTAAAAATACTGGTAAACAAGTCTTGCTAAAAAAATAAATAAATAAAAAAGAAGATTGTTTTTCTGCTTTCTGCAATATAGAAGCTGTTACTAACATTGTTTGAGACAAGCATTGCTGACGAGATAGCTGCTTAAACATTAAATTATCTGATCACTGCAAGATGAGGATGGAACTGATTCAGTACTGTTTGACAGAGACTAACCTCAGAAGTTAATGAATTATTTAAGAAATCCATATTATACATCTACAACTTTTATTCAAAAAAAAGAATTAATAACCTTCCAAACTATAGAAGGAGAAAAGTAACCTATGTTCCTCAGTTTAATGTATCTGCAGGATGTATTGGAAATTCAATCCTTAAATAATGGTACACTAAAGATTTAGACCATGTCCTTTGACCTTGAATTACTAGCTCTCCATGTTTAACATTCCAGCTTTGCCAAAATAGGAATGACTGCTACTTATCTGGTAATGTCATTCAGTATTTCAGTAATCTGTTCTTCAAAATGTATTTAAAAATTCTAATGCACAAATCTGATGGATAAATAAACTGGCAGATGTATTTTTGATGAAAGCAAACTATGATGTATTTGCATGCAATAAATCCTTTTATGTAGGTTTACTTTAGTTAATTAAAAAAAAACATAGTGGAACTCAAAAACAGTCTTAAACAGCAATCTTTAAAATCCAAATATGCCATTATTTTATTTATTTATTTATTTCAAGTTAACCACCTAGATGTATGTACATAAATGTTGGACAGAATTGAATAAATACATACATAATGCATACATAATATGTATAGAAATAAATAATGTGCCACATTTTACAGTTTGTCATGGTTCATCTGTCATGAGATCTTAATGACATTTCAGGCCATTTTTCTAGGGAACTAGCTAGTCAGTATGTACTTTGAATCTATTCACAACCTTTAGGCATGCACTTTAGAAAATGGCATTGACAGCCATTTTAGTTTAAATGAAAATTAAACTTCACTGAGGACCATTTCAAATAAAAAAGTTGCACTGCATCATTCAGCTTAACAGAAAATGCATGAAATTTCAGATTTAATTCATTTATTTGAGAAATAGTATAAGCAATAATAATTGAAGAATTTCACATGGTTTCAATTTTCTACATGAGAAAAAGTACTTCAGCAGTTTGTGTATGCAAAGACTTGAAACAAAAAGCACACACTCCTACCAAAGCTAGCTCACTCCCACAATGAAGTCCAAAATAAAAACGAAAAGTGTGAGCACAGCAACAAAGCCGAGCAGAGACAAATAAAGCGTTATCTTCCAAAGCTGTTTTCTGACAACTTTTATTATAAAAGGATGAGTGCTTTTGCAGGGTTACCACTTCCTCAGATCCAAATAAAAACAACATTTTAAAAAAGTTAACATTATATACAAGTTTAAATCACGTCACAATTGATCAACAAATCAAATTCAGTGCCTCTTACAGTCTCAGATCAGTATGAGAAGAGGTGATGTGAATAATTATTTTGATAATTTAGAAGTGAAATGGATAATAGCACTACAAGCCCACAGAAATCCAGGGCTAAATGCCAGTGTTCCTTTAAAGTCTGCATTAATTAAGAGACGCTGAATTTGATTTGTTGATCAACAGTGACGTGATTTCAACATGTATATAATGTTAACCTTTTTAAAATGATGGTTTTATTTGGATCTGAGGAAGCGGTAAACCCACGAAAGCGCTCTTCTTTTTATAATAAAAGCTGTCAGAAAACAGCTTTGGAAGATAACGCTTTATTTGTCTCTGCTCAGCTTTGTTGGTATGATCACACTTTTGTTTTTTATTTTGTGTATGCAAAGAGTTAGTTTTCTGACTCACCACCTGTGCCACATTTTTAGTTCCTTGCATCAAGCAACAATGACGTTTCGTTTCTTCATAAGCAAAAATTCAAGATAAGCTTACACCACTGAAATGTCATAAACAAACTGTACAAGAGAAGGAAGAAACTGTTGCAAAAGAGAGTAAAATCCCATGAGTGGAGGAGCTCCCTGGTCAGCCTCAGTAAGAAGCTGAGATCCCTTATAAGATCCTCCAAAGCTAGCTATGAAAACAAAATTGCCACTAAATCCAAGGACACCCACAAAGCATTCTATAGCTATGTCAAGAATCTAGATGGCAACACCCAGATCTGCTCTGAGTTACAGCACAAAGGCACGAAAATTACAGACCCAACTGATATTGCCAACATCCTGGCAGATAGATTCAGTGCTAACTTTACCCCCCTCTCGCCCCCTAAAGGGCCCATATCTATACAGGAAGAATGCAGAGTCCCTGTAATCACAACTACGCAGGTAAAAGCTGCACTATCTAAAGCCAAAAACACAGCATCCATGGGACCGGACAACATCCCAGGCTGCGTTTTACATGAACTTCAGAACGAACTGGCTCCCCACTTAAGCACCATGTTCAATAATAGCCTCGCATCAGGCTTTGTGCCCACTGAATGGTGCACAGAAACAGCTACCCCACTCCACAAAGGGAGAGCCACCACTGATCCCAGGAACTATCGACCTATTAGCCTGATAAGCCTGGTCTGCAAGGCCATGGAACGTATCATCATGGAACTCATAAACAAAGACATTGGTAACCTCCAAACTCTGTATCCCACCCAGTTCGGGTTTGTGAAAGGCAGATCATGCCTCCTGAACCTGATTGACTTCTTTGAGGCAGTCACTAAAGCTGTGGATGAGGGTAAGGTGGTTCACACAGCCTATCTTGACCTTGCCAAGGCTTTCGACACCATTCCCCATTCTGGAATTATAGCTAAACTCACTAAACTAGGTATAAATCCCTACGTCACAAGATGGGTTGCCAACTGGCTCACTGACAGAACCCACACTGTAAAAGTTTCAGACTCCAAATCTGACCTCAAAGCAGTGACAAGTGGAGTACCATAGGGTTCCGTCCTGGGAATTCTCCTGTTTGGTATCTACTTCTTTGAAGTACAGGCTAACACAGAAGGCCTCTGGCTAATGAAGTTCACAGATAACTGCAAACTAGGAGCCATAGTCAAGTCCCCAAATGATGTGGACATCCTACAGAAGGGCCTCACTGAGACAGACTCCTGGTATCAGAGCCATGGCCTCAAGCTCAATGCCAAAAATTGCAGTGTCATCCCCTTTGGTAAAAACTCTGTACCCATGAACTACCACATAGGCAGCAATCTACTTAACACCAAATCCGTGTTAAGAGACCTTGGGACCCAGGTGGACAGTAGTCTCTCCTTTGATAGTCACATCGCCACAGTAGTCAGGAAGTCCTTCTACATGGCACACCTCATCATAAAAGGGTTCTCATCCAGGAAAAAAGAAGTCATTGTTCCCCTCTACTCGACACTCATTAGACCCATTATAGAGTATAACGACCCTTTTGGAATGTACCACACAAGACATCTGCAGCAGCTGGAAAGGCCACAGAAGTATGTCACAAAGAGGATTACTGGCCTCAAACAAATGCCCTACACTGACCGCCTCAAAAAACTCCAGCTTTACTCCATAGCATATCGCCTACTTCGAAGTGATCTCTGCCTAACATATAAAGCTATGTCAAACTCAGAACTGTTGGACATGCTACACCTAAATAAATCCCAATCCCTCCGAGCTACACACTCTAGGGACATAAACCTTGTCACCACAATAAACAGGGCATGCTGGAAGGATAGATTCCTGTCCCAGAGACTTCCTATACTCTGGAACAAGCTACCCATCTATGTCAAGCAAAGTTTTTCATTAGCACTCATCAAGAAAAATCTTATACAAGTGGTATTTTCAGTTAAGGCTTGTTAAAAAACCTGCATAGCCAGTGATAAGTGGGGGTAGTTTACCTCATTGTTATTCGGTTTCTGTCTTATACAAGTGGTACAGTGAATTGTTTTCTGTTTAAACTGTGAGCTTTGGCCAACTGAGACCTGCATGAGTGGAGCTAAGTAGATTTTTATCTGCACTTTTATCAAATAATACACAATTTAAAGTAATTTGTTTGTGTTGCATTGAGCAATATCTAGCTGGAAGTTGACTTTTTTCAGTAGGTCCCCACCCACCCTCCCTGCTTTTGTGTTGGTGTTAATCTTGGTGGCTTTGAAACTGCCCGCCCCTCTTGTAAATTTGCACTTGGATACTCCTCCTGGGCCCATCTCATTTGCTCACTCAAAAAAAAAAATTGTATCTGCTTTTACTGTATTTGTGTTTCTTCCTACTTTATTTTGCTTTTGCGTCATCTTAAAAGTACTCAGTTGTATTTATTACTGCTTGGTGTAACTCATTCTAAGCCTTTTAGTTTAAGCACTTGGGCTTCAGACCAGTTGTTTTACATTAAGGTTTGTGGTCTTCTCTGTAGTGGCAGGACAGGTAGCATACATCCTTCTAAGTTGGGAACTGCTGATTGAAGGCTCAGTGTCTGTTATTCTAAAAGTGTATTAATTCTGGTTTAAGCACTTGGGCTTCAGGCCAGTTATTTTACATTAAGAGGGTTCGTGGTCTGCACTCTTGTGGGAGGAGAGGTTGGACTCTGCCCTTCTGAGCTGGGAATTTCTGGTTAAAGGCTTATAGTGCCTGCATATTTGAACTGCTTCTTACTGAAACTGGTACACCTTGTTTGCTGTAGCATAGACTAGATCCAAGCCTGCTGAATCTAGCTTTGTTTGTATAACTTGAGCACTAATCCAGGCATTCTTTAAAGTATTCAATTGTATTTATTACTGCTTGGTAGTAACTTGATTAAAGTGTAGCTATCATTCTAAGTCTTTTGGATTAAGCACTTGGGCTTCAGACCAGTTGTTTTACATTAGGAAGGTTTGTGGCCTGCACTGTGGTGGCAGGACAGGTAGCTTACATCCTTCTAAGTTGGGAACTGCTGATTGAGGGCTCAGTGTCTGTTATTCTAAAAGTGTATTAATTCTGGTTTAAGCACTTGGGCCTCAGGCCAGTTATTTTACATTAAGAGGGTTTGTGGTCTGCACTCTTGTGGGAGGAGAGGCTGGACTCTACCCTTCTGAGCTGGGAATTTCTGGTTAAAGGCCTATAGTGCCTGCATATTTGAACTGCTTCTTACTGAAATTGGTACACCTTGTTTGCTGTAGCATAGACTAGATCCAGGCCTGCTGAATCTAGCTTTGTTTGTATAACTTGAGCACTAATCCAGGCATTCTTTAAAGTATTCAATTGTATTTATTACTGCTTGGTAGTACATTGATTAAAGTGTAGCTATCATTCTAAGTCTTTTGGATTAAGCACTTGGGCTTCAGACCAGTAGTTTTACATTAGGAAGGTTTGTGGCCTGCACTGTGGTGGCAGGACAGGTGGCTTACATCCTTCTAAGTTGGGAACTGCTGATTGAGGGCTCAGTGTCTGTTATTCTAAAAGTGTATTAGTTCTGGTTTAAGCACTTGGGCTTCAGGCCAGTTATTTTACATTAAGAAGGTTCGTGGTCTGCACTCTTGTGGGAGGAGAGGCTGGACTCTGCCCTTCTGAGCTGGGAATTTCTGGTTAAAGGCTTATAGTGCCTGCATATTTGAACTGTTTCTTACTGAAATTGGTACACCTTGTTTTCTGTAGCATAGACTAGATCCAGGCCTGCTGAATCTAGCTTTGTTTGTATGCTTGTTGTTTGTTTGCTTATTTCCCTGAAATGCTAATTCCACCTAAAACGCGGCTTTTCAGCGCTTCTGAGGATCCCTAGTGATATCTGCATTGCTTACTGTACTTATTTCCTTGTTTCACTTGAATGAAAGTTACTGTTTGTCGTTTTTGCATTTAAGTTATCTGTAGCACATTGCATTTAAGTTACCTGGCACTTGCTCACTAAAGCAATTATATAAGTCAGCACTAAAAAATTAAAAGCACTACACCCTCACAAACTCCCCTTGAGTACCTTGTTCCCCACTGGCCCTTTTTTTTTCAATTATAAAGGAATTCCCAATACTACACTTGCATGTCCAAAGGTCAGTTGTCAATCTCCACTCCGGTCCAGCTGGTGAATCTGGGAATCTTGAGGCAATGTTACAACTGCCTCATGTACACAGACAACCCTCTCCTCCTCCCAACAAATTCCAACACATGTGAGAGATGCAACCATATAGCCAAACTGGAGGCTAAGCTCTCTCAACTCAGTACTGGCATAACCAGTCAGGAGGAAAAGGAAACCACACTCACTACAATTCCAGTCTCACATAGACATACCACAACAGCAAACCAAACACATAAACACACAAAAACATACTCAGAGGCTCTAAATAAAAATCTGCCTAAGCAGACACCCAAGCAACCGCTACCCCAAAACAAAACACGTGCAACACATAGCTCACAAAGCCAGTGCGCCGAACAGTTACAGCCCTTAAGGCTAAACAACACACCTGATACACTTGTAATAGGTGACTCTATCGTCAGGCACACTGACATCCCGCTCACCAGGCTGAACAAGGAGAAGGTCATGATGAGCTGCCTGTCGGGCACTAGGATCCATCACATAACACAAGCACTCAGGTCACTCCAAGGCAAGTACAAATATGACTCAGTCATTGTCCATGCTGGTGTGAATGACCTGAGACGTACCTCCCTGGACTACATGAAAAGAGACATAGAGGAGCTCTCTGAGCATGTAGCCCAGGCCGGTATGACCCTGACCTTGAGTAGCATCTTACCCTCACCAAGAATGATGCCACAATATGAAGACAAGATGATCAATTTCAACAATTGGCTTAAGTATTGGTGTCATTCAAAGGGGATCCAATGCCTGTCAGCCTGGGATGACATGCTCGACAAGCCACGATGCTTCGCTAGGGACGGCTTGCACCTATCACCCCTGGGCTTAAGGATATTGGCAAAGGCTCTTGCTACCCCCATAGTGCCTTTTTTAGGCAAGGCTCAAAAGACAAACCCACCTCCATAGGTATCACAAGGGATAAGAAACTAAGAGTAGTGCTACTCAACGCCAGAAGTCTAAACCTCAAGATGCATGCACTCGAAACTCTCCTTAGCATGGAGAACATCGATATCTGTGCATTAACAGAAACCTGGTTCAAGGCTCACAAGAGCACCCCAGCACTACCAGGTTATACCTCATACCATGCTTTTCGGCCCCAAAACTTGGACCGAACCACAAAAGGAGGGGGAGTATCAATATTTGTCAAAGATACCCACACCTCTAGGTTGGTGGCACAGCACAAAGCATCAGAAACTATCCATGTGCAACTAACAGTGGGTAAAACTGCCTTCCAGTTTATAGCCTGCTACAGACCACCCTCCCAAATCCAGGAACTCCACTCGGCCTTCCTGAGAACACTGGAAAATATGAAGGTCTCTCCAAACACCATTATATTGGGCAACTTCAACTACCCAAACATAGACTGGGAGCATTACTCTAGCTCCAACACCCTAGCCCAAAGGTTCCTAGAATTTATAAACTCAAATGCTATGGAACAACTTGTTACCACTCCCACAAGAGGGGAAAACATACTGGACCAGATCATCACCAACATGGGGACTCTATGCTCCAGACCAGAAGTGTATCCCTCACTGGTAAGATCAGACCATAAACTAATCTCACTGGATATTCACATCCCGACCCCACCCCCTGCCCAGAAAACCACAGTGAAAAACTTCTCTAAAGCAAATTTCACACTCCTCAAAACCGAGGTGGAATCCTTCAAAGTCCCCGGGCCTGTGGAAAATATGGCCCAGACCGCAGAATCCTTTATAAACACATTCTATGAACACCTTCAGGAATGCATGGATCATGCAATCCCAAATAAAACCAAGACCACAGCCATAAACAAACTATAGAATAGAAGGAGGAAGCTACTACATGATAGAGCAAAATCCCAAAAAGGGAAGGCATCTCTGATCAGTATTAGCAAAAAACTACGGGCACTCATAAAATCGTCTAAGGCCAGCTTTGAGAGAAAAATTGCACAGGACACTAAGGATAATCACAAGGCTTTCTTTAGTTATGTTAGGAACCTGGGTGGGAATTCCCAGATATGCTCAGAATTAGTCCAAAATGACAAAAAATACACCGAACCCACAGACATTGCCAACATCCTAGCTGACAGATTTAGCGCAAACTTCTCCCCCGCATCCCCACCAAAAGGGCAAATATCTATCCCAGCAGAGTGCTGCCCCCTGACATCTCAGATGCTCAGGTAAGAGCCGCCCTCTCCAAAGCAAAAAACACAGCATCAGTGGGACCAGACGGTGTCCCGGGTTGCATCCTACATGAACTCCAAGAAGAGCTAAACCCAAACATAAAACTACTGTTCAATCTCAGCCTTACTACAGGATATGTACCCAAAGAGTGGCCTACAGCAACGGTGGTCCCTCTTCACAAAGGTGGTGCCTCTACGGATCCTGGAAACTATCGCCCCATAAGCCTGACTAGCTTGGTCTGCAAAGCTATGGAAAGGATCATCATGGACCTTATAAATAAAGATATTGGGGACCTACAGACACTGGATCCTACCCAGTTCAGCTTTGTTAAGGGCAGATCCTGCCTCTTAAACCTGGTCGATTTCTTTGAAACAGTCACCAAGGCCATTGACGAGGGGAAGGTGGTCCACACAGCCTACCTGGACCTCGCAAAAGCCTTCGATACAATACCCCACTCGGGCATTATAGATAAGCTCACCAGCTTAAATATAAACCCCTATGTCACTAGATGGGTTGCAAACTGGCTCAAGGACAGAACCCACATGGTTAGAATTGCTGGAGGCATGTCAGACTCCAAACCAGTTACAAGTGGCGTCCCACAAGGCTCAGTCCTGGGACCTCTCTTGTTCGGTATATATTTCTCAGAGGTACAGGCCAACACGGAAGGACTGTGGCTGACCAAGTTCACAGATGACTGCAAACTGGGAGCCATAATCGACTCTCCAGCCGACACAAGCATCCTCCAAAAGGGCCTCATAGAAACAGACAACTGGTGCCAGAGCCATGGCCTCAAGCTAAATGCCAAAAAGTGTATAGTCATCCCCTTTGGCAAAAACAAAGTGCCCACAAATTACCACATAAGTGGTAATCCATTAAGTATGGAAGAAGTAATTAGGGACCTGGGGACCCAAGTTGATTGCAATCTCTCATTTGACAACCACGTGGCCAAAGTGGTTAGAAAAACATTTTATATAGCCCACCTAATCATGAAGGGATTCACATCTAGATCAGGGAGGTCATCGTGCCTCTTTACTCATCCCTCATCAGGCCCATAATTGAGTATAATGCCCCTTTTGGGATGTACCTTACCAGACACCTGCAGCAACTGGAAAGACCCCAAAAGTACCTCACCAAGAGGATCAAAGGGCTCAAACAGATGCCATATGCTGCCCAGTTAAAGAAACTCCAGCTCTACTCAGTGGCATACCACCTGCTCAGAGGCGATCTGTGCCTGACGTATAAAGCCATGTCCAACCCAGAATTAATGGACATGCTGCACCTCAGAAAATCCAAATCTCATCGAGCTACGCACTCGAGAGACTTGAACCTCAGCACTGAAATAAATAGGACATGCTGGAAGGACAGATTCATAACCCAGAGGCTCCCTTCACTCTGGAATAAAATCCCAGTCCAGGTTAGGCAGAGTCCCTCATTGACTCTCTTCAAGAGGAATCTTGATGAGTGGATGGGGGATCATAGGTTTACCCCGGGTATCACTTCTGTGTCACTGTTAGACAGAGGCACAGTATACTAACCTCGAAAAAGGGCATAGCAAAATTCATTTAAAATGGGTGGCGAAAGCCAAACACTCTCTGGCTAGGCTTATAAATGCCCTAGGGCAGATAGCCTAGTATGCACCTATGAACCTATGAGTGAATGCGAAATAGGAAATACACCCCGGGGATCACTTCTGTGTCTCTGCTCGACAGTGGCACAGGAAAATAACTTTCTTGGGTGGCGTAAGCCATGGAACCTTGTTGGCTAGGCTTACTTAGGCCCTTGGGCCAATAGCCTAGTACCTACCTATGAACCTATGAACCCTGGCTGTCTGTTTTAGGACATCTGAAGTCACAGCCTTTAATACTTTGATTCCATTGAGGCTTACCACAGAATCTTCTTTCTCAGAGGCTGTGATACTTACGGTGGGAACGCCTCCCAAAGTCTAGACCTCCAGGTCCCAGGTTCCTCTCTCAGGTTCTCTCTGTCTTCTCTGTTAAAAGGCTTCCATTTCCCAGGGGTATGGTGTAGCATTCCCTTCTACTCTGGACTGTTTCTTTGTCTCACCTATGTGCCATTTCCTTAATATGGCGCCTCAAGCAACTGGGCCACTCGATTACAATATATAAAAGCAGCATATCTAAACTTAAGGGGTAACTACATGCTTTTTTTATTATGTCTGTCTGAATGCAAGATTCTTTTTTGCAAAGGCAAAGCCAGATTGGTCAAACAGATGCACAAAAGGAAAAGTATGTCCTAGCCCATTCCAGCCTCATCGGTCTGTTTTTTAAAGTATTTTTGTTTGTTTATGGATAGCATTTATGCCACATAGTTTCTGGAGGAACATTTTACTTTTTTATATGAGAATATCTTTTATTTCTCTTTTCTTGATCAATAATGTGCCAAATGTGTTTGTTTATTTGTTTGGATATTTTCTTCTTTTTTGTTTACTGCAACCATTTTATTTTAAACTGCAAAGTCAAAATTGAATTATCCTATTTCACGCCATTATAGCCCATTGGGAGTTTAATTTTCTAGTTCTCTTTTCAGGAATGCCTGTGGAAGTATTTTGTTTTGTCTACAGTAAGCATACAAAAAAGTCATTGCAGCACAAAAAAAATATTTTCTTCACTACTGTTGTCTCTCTTATTTATATATTAATTTATTTGAGTTTGTTTATCAAGCTAGAGCACTGATCAGTTCTGTTCAATTTCAGTTTCAGCCTGAGGTTAAAGACCGACCACACATACGGGAAAGCAAAACAGCAGAATGGTAGAGTGGTGCTTAGGTTACATAATAAATACAATGTATTGATTTCCAATATGTACAAAAGTTTCAAAACATCTGAGAAATTAGAGTAGAATAAATTAGATACCTGAAAACGAGCAAAGGATCTTAGTGGCTGAGTAAGAGCAGAAATTTAGATTTAAGTGATGTGACCTGAGGAATAAAAGGTGCATTCTGCTTGTTTAACTAAATGTGATTTTACTGGAGATCGGAACTTGGAATAAGAGGATTCAGCTTTAATTTCAGGTAGGAGGGGCTCCCACAGTTTGCACAGCCTGAAAATTTGTAGCTTGGACTGTGGGCTTTGTGTTTTAGGACCTGAGTAGGTCAATTTTCTTAGGTTGCATGTAGAAGTGTGTCTAGGTGTTACAGGTGAGGTAATTGTGATCCAGCCAAAAAAAGAGAAAAAAAATATATATATATATATATATATATATATATATATATATATATATATATATATATATATATATATAAATGTAAGTGTGGCAGGATTTTTTATTTTAAAACATCTTTATTGAATTATCACTTGTGACATAGGCAAACTTACATTTATATAAAAGTAATCGAGTCTTATTGACGAGTTCACATTTATAAATATTATACATCACATATATTGTTACATATCATATAATCTAAGAACGTTACATAAATTATTCAATTCTTGATTTCTCTTAAACCTCATTCATAGGTTCATAGGTAGATACTAGGCTATCTGCCCTAGGGCATTTATAAGCCTAGCCAGAGTGTATTTGGCTTCCGCCTCCCTATTAGATTAGCCTACTGTGCCTCTGTAAAGTAGGTCACAGAAGGTACCCTTTTAAGATTAGTTTACTGTGCCTCTGTCTAGCAGGGACACAGAAGAGATCCCAGGGGTGAATTTGCGATTTCCCATCCACACGTCCAGATTTCACTTGAAGAGGGTCAGCGAGGGGCTATGTCTAACATGAATTGGGATTCTATTCCAGAGTGAGGGGAGCCTCTGGGAAATGAATCTGTCCCTCCAGCATGTCCTATTTATTTTTGTGCTGAGGTTTAGGTCCCTGGAGCGTGTAGCTCTAAGGGACTTGGATTTTTTGAGGTGGAGCATGTCCATTAATTCTGGGTTTGACATGGCTTTGTACGTCAGGCATAGATCACCTCTGAGTAGGCGGTAAGCAACTGAGTAGAGCTGGAGTTTCTTTAGTCGAGCTGCATAGGACATCTGTTTGTAGCCCATGATCCTCTTGGTGAGGTACTTATGGGGTCTCTCCAGTTGCTGCAGGTGTCGGGTAAGGTACATCCCAAAAGGGGCATTGTATTCAATTATGGGCCTGATGAGTGACGAGTAGAGGGGCACAATGACCTCTCTTGATCTAGATGCGAACCCTTGCATGATAAGGTGGGCTATATAGAAGGTCTTTCTAACCACTTTGGCAACGTGATTATCAAAGGAGAGATTACTATCTACGTTGGTCCCCAAATCTCTAATTACTTCTTCCATACTTAATGGATTACCACCTATGTGGTAATTTGTGTGCACCTTGTTTTTCCCAAAGGGGATGACTATGCACTTTTTAGCATTTAGCTTGAGGTCGTGACTCTGGCACCAAGCATCCGTCTCTGTGAGACCCTTTTGGAGGATGCTTGTGTCAGCTGGAGATTCGATTATGGCCCCCAGTTTGCAGTCATCTGCGAACCTTGTCAGCCATAATCCCCCCATGTTAGCCTGAACCTCAGAGAAGTATATACCGAACAAGAGAGGTCCCAGGACTGAGCCCTGCGGGACACCACTTGTAACTGGTTTGGATTCGGACATGGCACCTGCAATTCTGACCATGGGGGTTTTATCTCTGAGCCAGTTTGCAACCCATCTTGTGATATAGGGGTTGATATTTAAGCTGGTAAGCTTATTTATGATGCCCGAGTGGGGTATTGTGTCGAAGTCTTTTGCGAGGTCCAGGTAGGCTGTGTGGACTACCTTACCCTCATTTATGGCTTTGGTAACTGTTTCAAAGAAATCAACTAGGTTTAAGAGGCAAGATCTGCCCTTAACAAAGCCAAATTGGGTAGGGTCCAGTGTCTGGAGGCTCCCAATGTCTTTGTTTATGAGTTCCATGATAATACGCTCCATAGCTTTACAGACCAGACTAGTCAGGCTTATGGGGCGATAGTTTCCAGGGTCCGGTGTGGCACCACCTTTGTGGAGTGGGACCACTGTAGCTGTACGCCATTCTATGGGTACATATCCTGTAGTAAGGCTAAGTTTGAACAGTGACTTAATGTGAGGGTTCAGTTCTTCTTGGAGCTCATGTAAGACACAGCCTGGGACACCATCCCATAGATGCTGTGTTTTTTGCTTTGGAGAGGGCAGCTTTCACTTGTGCATCTGTGATGTCAGGGAGGTTACATTCAGTTGGGATAGGCATTTGCTCCTTTGGGGGGGGAAGGGGGGGAGAAGTTTGCGCTGAATCTGTCTGCCAGGATGTTGGATATGTCTGTAGGTTCGGTATGTTTTGTACCATTATGCAACAATTCAGAGCATATCTGGGAGTTTCCGCCCATGTTTCTGACATAACTAAAGAAGGCCTTGTGATTATCTTTAGTGTCTAGGGCGTTTTTTCTTTCAAAGATGGCCTTTGATGATTTTATGAGGGATCGAAGTTTCTTGCTAATACTGATCAGAGATGCGTTCCCTTTTTGGGATTTTGCTCTGTCATGTAGTAGCTTCCTCCTTCTGTTGTATAGCTTATTTATGGCTGGGGTCCACCAGACCAGTCTCCTGTTTTTGGAGGAGTGAGTTTTGGTTTTATTTGGGATAGCTCGATCCATGCATTCCTGCAGGTGCTCATAGAATGCATTTGTAAAGGATTCTGTGGATTGGGCTGTATTATTCTCTGGCCCAGGGGCTTTGAAGGATTCTACCTCAGTCTTGAGAAGTGCAAAGTTGTCTTTTGAGAAATTCTTTACAGTGATTTCCTTGGCTGGGGGTGGGGACGGGATATGGATGTCCAGGGAAATTTGTTTATGGTCTGATCTTACCAATGAGGGGTTTACCTCTGGTGTGGAACATAGAGTCCCCATGTTAGTGATGACCAGGTCCAATATGTTGTTCCCTCTTGTGGGAGTGGTGACCAGTTGTTCCATTGCGTTAGAATTTATAAATTCAAGGAACCGTTGGGCGAGGGTGTTTGGGCTTGAGTAGTTTTCCCAGTCAATGCTTGGGTAGTTGAAGTCACCCAATAACATAGTGTTTGGAGAGATCTTCATATTCTCCAGTGTTCTCAGGAATGCCAAGTGGGGTTCCTGTAATAGGGAGGGTGTTCTGTAGCAGGCTACAAACTGAAAGTCAGTTTTGCCCGCTGTTAGTTGCACATGGATGGTTTCCGATGCTTCGTGCAGTGCCACTAACCTGGAGGTGTAGGTATCTTTGATGAATATAAATACTCCCCCTCCTTTTGTGCTTCAGTCCGAGTTTTGGGGCCGAAACGCATGGTATGAGTTATAACCTGGTAGCGCTGGGGTGCTCTCAGGAGCCTTGAACTTACTGCACAGACATCGATTTTCTCCATACTGAGGACAGCCTCGAGTGCGTGCATCTTGAGGTTTAGACTTCTGGCATTGAGTAGCATTACCTTTAGTTTTTTTTATCCTTGGGTTGTCTATGGAGGTGAGTTTGTCCTTTGAGCCTTGCCTAAAAAAGGCACTATAGGGGTGGCAAAAGCCTTGGCCAGTATATGAAAGCCTAAGGGTGACAGGTGCAAGCTGTCCCTAGCGAAGCAATGTGGCTTGTCGAGCATGTCATCCCAGGCAGACAGACACTGGATCCCCTTTGAATGACACCAATACTTTAGCCAATTGTTGAAACTGATCATTTTGTCTTGATGCCCTGGCATCATTCTTGGTGAGGGCAAGATGCTACTCAAGGTCAGGGTCATACCAGCCTGGGCTACATGGTCAGAGAGCTCCTCTATGTCTCTTTTCATGTAGTCCAGGGAGGTACGTCTCAGGTCATTCACACCAGCATGGACAATGATGGAGTCATACTTGTACTTGCTTTGGAGTGACCTGAGTGCTTGCGTTATGTGGTGGATCCTGGCACCCAACAGGCAGCTTACAGTGACCTTCTCCTTGTTCAGTCTGGTGAGCGGGACGTCAGTGTGCCGGAAAATAAAGTCCCCTATAACAAGTGTATTTGGTGTGTTGTTTGGCCTTAAGGGCTGTGACTGTGAGGTAGACTGATTTTGTGAGATATGTGATTCATGGGTATTGTTGAGGGGTGGCTGTTGCTTGGATATCTGCTTAGGAGGTCTTTACTGTTTAGGCAGATTTTTATTTAGAGCCTCCGCGTATGTTTTTGTGTGTTTATGTGTTGGGTATGCAGATGCACTAGGTCTATGTGAGACTGGATTTGTGGTGTGGGTGGTTACCTTTTCCTCCTGACTGACTGTGCCAGTCTTGGGTTGAGAGAGATCTGCTTCCAGTTTGGCTGTGTAACTGCATCTCTCACATGTATTAGAGTTTGCTGGAAGGAGGAGAGGGTTGTCTGTGTACATAAGGCAATTGTAACATTGCCTCAAAATTCCTAGATTCACCAGCTGGACTGGAGAGTAACCTTGAAACTGACCCTTGGACATACCAGATTAGTATAGGGAACTGTTTTTTTACTGATCAGATTAGGGAAGGGAACTGATTTTTCACTTGATCAGGAAGGACCAATCGGGAGTCTAATACTTATGAGAGGTCAAGGAGGGTGTAGTGCTTTAGTTAGTTAGTGTTTCCTTATAAGAGCTGAGCAAGTGCATGGCTTTAGAAAGAGAATAGAGTGATTACTTTGAGAGTTTGAACAGTTCTAAGGGAAAAAGTGAAGAGCAGACTTTGTGGAGCCTGGAATAGTTTAAAGCTGTTTAGGCAGCGCTGCCCGACACTGCTCAGTGTGCAAAACCGCAAAAAGAGAGTTGTAGGGTTTTAAGAGAGAGAGAGAGATCAAGGAGTTTAGAATTGACCCAAAATGGCCAATAAAACTACAGCTTCTAGGTAGTAACCTCTCCTCCAGGGACAGGCAGGCTGTTCAGTGTTAACCACTCCCACTGGTGAACACAGAGACTTCCCTTTAGCCCAAGCAAGCACTGGCCTTCTAGAAACTTCCAAACAGTTCAGAACAGCAAATCTGTAACTGAACTTTCTTAACTTTCAGAAAGTGGGGAAAAAGCAAGATTCCTACTTCAAAACATTTTTCTGCACATATTGTTCCCACAATTTCCATTTTTTTTCTATGTAATTTACTTTCCTAAGTCCTATTTCCTGCTCTTTTATCTCTGTTACAATATTCAGTACTTCAAGTACAGTTGATTCAGATTTTGATTTCCACTTTCTAGTAATTAAGTATGGAGGGAAATTTTAGCAGTGAAAAGAGCAGAAACTATAGACTACTAAGAGTTAGAATAGAGCTAATAACAGGAGTTGTAATTATCGATAAAGTTTAGGGGCAAGAATAGAGTAGCTGTGGTCTGTGGAATGAAGTTAGTAGATAGAGTTATAAGAATGAAGTTAGAGGACAGAGTTATGAGAATGGAGTTAGGGGACAGAGTTAGAAGAGTAGGTCCATTAGTGAATTCGCTCCTTAGGGTGTATTGTTGGTTCAATTTAGTTATTCTCATACTTAGGGGGGATGGTGTTTCTTGGCATAGGAGTTCAAAAAGAAGGAAGCCAAGAAGGAAATTGGCTTTGCCTTGAACAGGTAGTCAATATGATTTTTCCAAGGTGTTGCAGTGATGTCAATATGGAGAGGAGTTGGTGATGAAATGTCAGATTTTTATTACAAAGAGATTGTACGGTAGTAGTGTTTTTTTTTTTTTTTTTTTGTAAAGCACTGGCAAGTAGGGGTAGGCAATATTCTAATTGTGCAAGCATTTCATCTTTGCCTAAGGCTGATCTAACAAGTCGTGAAAGGAAAATGATTAAAACAAGCACAACAAAATTAAAGTGGATAAATTTAACATTATCTGCTCATGTGAAAACAAAGGGTCTATATTATAAACTCAAAGGTTTATAACTTCGAATCACTAAAGATCGAACTTTAGTGATCAAAGTCTTAAACCATCGAAACCAAAAAAAAAAATACTAAATTAAATAAATAAATAAATAAATAGTGTGTAGGCAGCACCCCCCACACCCCCCTACTTAAATATACCAACTCCGAGAATGCACTACATTGAAGTAAACAGAAATTTCCCCCTATTGAGATTTTCCGTTTAAATGTTCGATGTAGTGCGCGTTTGCTATTCTTGTGTAGACAATATCGTATTCGATATTGTCAGACTTTGAGATTATAATATAGACCTGAAAACAAATGTTATTTATAAGGTTGTGTTTTATTATGTTCTTCTTACTTATCCACTAATAACTGAGACTACTTTGGATTTTTTTTTCCTGCTGAATTCAGCTACTGCCTTGGCTGTGCTTTTGGAGTCTTTTTTCTTGTAAATTTTCCATAAATAACCAACAGGTAAACTTTACTGCTTACCACCCTAATTGTATTGCCCATTCTGTGATTATTTTTCACTTTTAATGCCATTTTGTAGTGGTAACTTTTTTAGTTAATCTGTTTGACTATTTTCCCTCCTGTCTGCAGGTGAAAAGTGAGATAGTAGAGAAAACAGTGAAACAAGTTAACAGTTTCAAGCATCTGGGAAGTGTGGCTGAGGAGACTGGAAGCTTGAATGATGTGACCAAATCTATAATTGAAAGAACTACAGCCAAGTAGCACAACATGTCAAAGAGAGTGTGTGATATAAAAACAGCAAAGAAGCTGAAAAGTAATGTATGAAAACAGTGGCGTGACTAGTGGTTCTTAGCACAGAAACCTGGGCTATAAAGGCAGAGCAGCTCAGGAAGTTTGAGATGATGGAGGTAAACTGCCTTAGAAGGCAGTAGGATGCACACTAGAGGGCAGATGATGTACAGCATGTGTACAGATGAGTACAGCAGAACAAAATCAAAGTAGTGTCAATTGCAAGAAAGTTGAAGGAGAGCATATTATGGTGGTTCAGTTACAATTATTCATTTATTTATTTATTGTCTTTGTTAGCTGGGAAAGTGCAACTGGGCGTAACCCATTTTCAGTGGAGGCCCAATGAGAAAAGCTCTATTGCAAAATATCTGTGGTTAACAGCTTCATTTTTAAGAACAATAGTGTTTTCAGCACAATTACAGAGTAAATATTTGCATTCATGAGCTACAATAAAATACAGAGTTGATAGAATGGATTGTATACAGATTGATAATGGCAGGTTTATATAATACATTTGATTTGTAAAGTAGTTGCCTGTAACTAATTTTATCTTAGCAGCTAGCATCTTTTCACTAAGATAAGACATTGATTGATGGCTGATACTATGGCTGTAAGTGAGGGAAATATATGTCGAGTACTGAGCATGAGCATTAGTGAAGGGGTTGGAGAAGTTTCATAGCGAAAATAAGATAGGGAGAATTGTCAAAAAGTGCTTGAGAAAAAAAGTATAGATGAGTGTACACTGATATATTCCTACCTCAACAACTTACCCACATAAAAACTCCGCTCTTCATATCTACCACATATATATCAGAAATAGCTGCAATAAAATAACAGAATTTTCCATGCAAGGCTCACTTTATGCTCCTCAGATATATCTGTACTTACAGAAACCCGTCTGAAACAAAAATAAAAGATAACAAAATTCTACCCCAGGATACAATATTTTAAGAGCATTTAGAAAAGACAGAAATTAACAACACAGAAATTCTCATTGCCTCTCTCCAACTAAACTAACACAAGTCACTAAACATAATAGGCATTTACAATCCACCAGGCAAAAACATTAATACAGCAGAAGAATTTTTAAACTGGGCCACTTCTAACCTCCAACAAAAAAATAATACTTGGTGATGTTAACATTAAACAGTTGCATAGCTAGAGCAGGACAAAAGGGGCAGCTGCCCCAGGTGCAAAGTGTTAAGAGGGTACAATTGTCCATCCATTATCCTAATCACTCTTTAGTGCAATATTGGCTTTTAATACCCAGTATTGCATTTGCAGTTAAACCTGAGCTCTAGTGCTCTGTGTGTGGGCTAATTGTAACAACTGTTTGCTACTTTGTAGCAAGCAGTTTTGTACAGTTTAAATGTAAAAAAAAAAAATTAACTAAAACCTGAGCACTGCAGCATTCTGTCCAGGATATAAACTGTAGCAAATCCCTGCCACAACTGTAGCAAGCAATTTGCTATAGTTTAAAATAAAAAATATTTTTTAAGCTAAAATCTGAGTGCCCTAGCACTCCATGCAGGATATAAACTGTAGCAACTGTTTGCTACATTTTAAGCAAGCAGTTTGCTACACATTAAAAGAGAAAAATATATATTTTTTAAACTACAACTTGATCACCCTTGCACTCTGTGCAGAGTATAAGCTGTAGCAACTGTTGATATATTTGCAGCAAGCAGTTTGTATGGTTTAAAATAAAAAAATATTTCTTTCTTAATTTCTTTTTACAAAAAAATTAAGGCAGGAGGGTTTGGGGCAGGACACAGAAACAGGACCTAAAAGGATAGAGCAGAAGGGAGGGGGGAGAGTCCTGTCTCTGGTTACCTGGTTGGTGAGCCAGTAGAAGGAACAGACTTTTTTTGTGGGGGTGGGGCACCAGTTTGTCGGACTGGCACAGGATGCTGGTTGAGCTAACTATGCTTCTGACATCAACTGGCCATCCATCTCTTCAAACAACCCTGCTGACTTGATAAACTTACATGGCTTATCACAACTAATAACCAAATCTCTCCACTACATGAAAAATAATGAGAAAGGGAAATTCTTTTTTTTTCAACACATTTACTAAATTATCACTTGTGATATGGGCAAACTTACATTTATGTAAAGAAAACAAACCATATTAACATGTTCACTGTTACAAATACTATACATCACATATACTCTTTTGTACAATATAATCAATCCAGTATTAGATAAACTGGTCAAGTCCTGCCTTCCTTTAAACCTCATTCATCCTCCAAAACATTTTTCTGCATGCATTGTTCCCACAATTTCCATTTTTTCCATGTAATTTAATCCTACCCTTTTCTAAAGATCTTGCTTCCAGTTCTTTTATCTCTGTTACAATACTCACTACTTCAAATACAGATGGTTTAGACTTTGATTTCCATTTTCTAATATTTGCTTTTTTGGAAGCCACTAGAATTAAACTTAACAAGGCCTTATTATGTCTAGGCAATTCAGATCCTGTATCCCAATGCAAAAAAAAAAAAATAATAATTTCCTTAGTAACCCCTGTTGGCTCACCCAATACTTCTGCCAAAGTACTCTGAAGGGAATTTTTAAAGTTTGCAAATTCATTACACTCCCAAAACATATGTTCCCAGTTACCTCTTTCTTCCACATCACACTGCTAACATTTCATAAAGTCATAGATTCATAGATTGTTACTAGTCTAATGACCTGGAGGGCCTTTCTAAGCTTAGCCAAGTTTTCCTGAAAGAATAATGATGTCCAGTATCCAAACAGGACATTAAGGGCCAGGCATTTATAAGCTATTTCTATCCACAAGGGGCATAGGTGCCAGGCCCGGTGTAAATTTTCTATTGCTCATCCACTGGTCTAGGTTGTCCTTAAACTTGGTAATAGACAAACTCAGCTTCACATTGTTGGGAAGCTTGTTCCACAGGAGGGGCAGTCTCTGGGACACATATCTGTCTTTCCAGCATGTTCTGTTTAAGTCACAGACAAAATTCAAGTCCCTAGACCTTTTAATTCTGGTATGCTTTGACTTGCAAATATGTAGGATATTTTTAAGTGTGGGGTTTGTGGATGACTTGTAAACCAGGTGTAGATCACCCCTCAGCAATCTATAAGAAACTGAATGGAGGGAAAGGGCTTCAAGGCCCTGTGCATAAGGTAGGTTTGTTACACATTGTATTCTTTTTGTAAAGAACCTCTGAAGTCACTCTAGTTGGTACATATGTCTGGTCAGGTGCATACCAAAGGGAGCACTGTACTATATGATTGATCTGATAAGGGTGTAGTGCAGTGGGATAATGACCTCTTTGGCCCTAGATGTCATGCCCTTACTTATAAGCTGGGAAGCATAAAACACCACTGTGGCCACATGGTGGTTGAAGGTAAGGCTACTGCCTATATGCATACCCAGATCCCTGACCATTGGGTCAACTCTTAGGGGTGTATTATCAACATGATAATTAGGCAGGATAGTTGACTTCCCAAAGGGTACAATTATGCATTTCTTAGAATTGAGTTTAAGACTGTGGCTTTGGCACCATTTGTTAGTCAAAGATAGACCTTCCTGAAGAATGCTAGTGTCCGCAAGGGAGTCAATGATAACTGCCAGCTTGCAACAATTTAGTCAGCCATAAACCTTCAGTATTTGCTTCCATTTCAGAGAAGTAGATGCCAAAAAGGAGCGGGCCCAGTAGCGAGCCCTGGGGGCGCTGTTAGTGACTGGCCTCTTGATGGAGGTGGTCTCACCTATTTTGACCTCTTGGATCCAATCAGTAAGTCAGTTAGCTATCCAGCTGATGATAAAAGGATTTATACCTAAATTAGTGAGCCTGTCTATAATGCCTGAGAGGGGTATTGTATCAAAAGCCTTTAGAAGGTCGAAGTAAGTGTGTTTTACCTTCATCAATGCTTTGGTGACCCTCTCAAAAAAGTCCACCAGATTTAGTGGGCATGACCTTTCTTTAACAAAGTTGAACTGTGATGGATCTAGCATTTGCAGGTTATGTTTTCCTCGTTTATCACATCCTTGATGATTCTTTCCATGACCCCATGACCTTAAATATGAGGCTGGTAAGACTTAAGTGCCTGTAGTTACCTGGATCAGTGGTTGGACTTCCTTTGTGCAGGAGAATAACTGTAGCCATCTTCCATTCCTTGGGGAAAAAAACAGACTGAAGGCTCCATTTGAAAAGTTATTCAATTGGAACAGAAAGGTCATGTTTCATGCTGTTTATTAAACATCCTGGGATGTTATCAGGCCCCATCGATGCAGTGTTTTTGGCCTTGGAAAATGCATTGATGACCTGTTCCCTAGTAATGGTTGGGGGGGGGTTGTGATATACAGTATTTCTTTTGGACTATAGGGGGGAGTTCAGCTGAACCTGTCAGCCAAAAGGTTGGCAATGGTCTCTAGTTCAGTGTGGGTGATGCCATTTACAACAAGTTCTGTGCACTGCTGTGTAGTCTCCTGAGGTTACAGACATAGCTGTAGAAAGCTTTGTGGCTGTCCTTTGCCTGAGAAACTATTTTTTCTTTAAATTTAGCCACTGAAGCATTAATTAACCCTTTTAGCAGCCTGTTTAGATTGGTCAGGGGGCTTTTAGTATGTGTGGCTTTGTTCATCCTATGCTTGGCCAAGTTTTTTTTTCGTTTGTTGTATAACCGATTGATACTTTGATTCCACAAAGGTGTTTTTTCTTTTGTGCTTGCCTTATTCTTAATATGAGTGGGCACCACTCACTATTTACAACTATCAATATGGCTGTACAAAGATTTTGTAAATAGCTCAGCATATGCTATGATCTTTAATGGGTTTAGGGGTGCTTTGAATTTACCAAGGTGTTGCTTAGTAGAGGGTATTAGCCTTGGTATAGTTCTTAAAGGTTTTTGGATTCACTGGATCCCTGGATTTAAATTTTATTTCAAGTAATGCTGCCTTATGGTCAGATCTGATGAGTGAAGACATTACATTGGGTGAGAAACATTGGCTCTCCATGTTTGTGAGTGCAAGGTCAAGGATGTTTGTAGCCCTGCTAGGAGAATGGACAACTGTTCCAGGATTTTGGTATTAACGAAATTTAGGAATCGCTGGACTTATGCATTAGAAGTGGTATAGGACTCCCAATCTATAGAGGGATAGTTGAGATCCTCTATGAATATCACATTGGAATGAACAGTGAGGGACTCTAGTACATTGAGATAGATAGTATGGGTTTCCTGGGACATAGAGGGTACCTATAGGTTGCAAGGAAATGGTACGAGATCCTTTTTATGGTGAGTTGCACAGGTATGAGTTCCAGTGGGTCATACACTTTGACTAGTCTGTGAGGTTGGTTTTAATATAGACTGTGGTTCATCCACCTTTAGTTCCCTCCTGTGCAGTAGCTGGTCAAAGGCATGAAAGGCATTATAACCTTGTATTGCTGGGGTACTCTCCACAACTTTATACCTTGTCTCCATTACTGAACATATGTCTACACACTTCATCGAGAGGAAGGCTTGCAGGTAGTGGAGTTTCTTGTTAAGACTTCTAGCATTGAGCAGTACCACCTTCAGATATTCCTTCATAGGTTCAGTTAAGTCTGTAGATTTATTAGTCTGGTATTTCCTAAAAAAGGCACTATGGGGGTAGAAAAGTTCCTTGCCAATATCTGTAAGCCTAGAGGGGATAAGTGCTGACCATCCCTGGCAAAGCAGCATGGTCTGTCAACCATGTCCTCCCAGGCTGACAAATATTGTACCCCCTTGGACTGACACCAGAAGCTAAGCCAATTGTTAAAATCAGTCATTTTCTGTTGGTAACATGACATCATCCTTAGAGAAGGTAGTATGCTGCTCAGTGCTAGGCTCATACCTGCCTGATACACATAGTGAGCTCGATCATGTCTCGCTTCATATAGTCAAAAGAGGTACATCTCATGTTAACACCCACATGGACTATGAGAGAGTCATTCTGGTACCTGTAGTTCTATGACCAGAGTGCCTGCATGACTTGACAGATCCTAGCCCTGGAAAGGCAGCTAACTAGTTCTCTCCTTACTCAGTCTGGTGATGGGATATCTGTGTGTCTCACCATAGATTCACCAATGATGAGGAACTGTGACTGTGTACTTGTTTGCCTTAAGGGCTTAACAGTAGAGGCACTGGATGCAATGTGAATATGTGTAGCTGTGGGCGGTGTTTTAATGGAGTGTTTACGTGATGGCTGAGGACGCTTTCTTTGATTGTACTGTGCAGAAGATTTTAGTGTTTTAGGAAGCTTACCTGAAAGTGCCTCAACTTAAGTAGTTTTCTGTGTAGGGTCTTTACCCTGTTCAGTAGGCATGATGCAATTGTTGCTGACAACCTTCATATGATTAGTTTGGGTTTTATAAGAGAGTTTTGTCTCCAACATTACTGTGTATTTACACCTCTTGCATACTTTATCTGTTTTATTAAGAATAAGTGGGCTGTCAGTGTACCTCTCCTGCCACAAGAGTGTAGACCACAAACCTTCCTGAAATAAATAAATGTTCTGGAGCCCAAATGCTTAAATCAGAACAAGGTCACTTGGAATAAGAGGCACAATAAGCCTTCACCAGCAATTTCCAGCTCAGATGGGTGGAGGCTATCCTCTCCTCCCACAAGAGTGTAGACCACAGACCTTATTAATGTAAAATAACTGGCCTGGAGCCCAAGCACATAAACCAGAACTGAGAGTCTATTATGTATTTATTTAATTATTTATTTTGTTTGATGACTGGGGAAGTCCACTGGGCGCAGGGAGCCTCTTTTCAGTGGAAGCCCAGGGAGAAAAGCTCCACAATCCAAGATACAAGTCAAGATACAAGAATGAAACAACAAAATGACATATATAAATACATATCTAAGACAAAGAAAACTATTACAATATTCACATAAGAAAAATATCTACAATATTCGCATGAGAAAAACAATTGTAGTTGTTCATAGGTTCATAGGTTGGTACTAGGCTATCAGCCCTAGGGCCTATACAAGCCTAGCCATAACAGTTCCCTGGCAATTTCTTCCCTCACTATTTACTTCCCTGGACCCCTGTCTAGCAGGGCGACTGATGTGATCCCCGGGGTGAATTTCCTTTCACCCATCCAATCATCAGGGTTCCTTTTGAAGAGGGCCAAAGAGGCACTCTGCTTGACATGTATGGGCAGTCTATTCCAGAGTCTGGGGGGTCTCTGGGTCAGGAACCTATCCCTCCAGCATGTTTTGTTTATTGTGATGACAAGGTTTAGATCCCTGAAGTGTGTGGCTCTGAGGGACTGGGATTTCTTTAAGTGTAGCATGTCCAACAGCTCTGGGTTTGACATGGCCTTGTATGTTAAGCAGAGATCACCTCTGAGTAGACGATATGCGACAGAGTATAGCTGGAGTTTTTTAAGGCGGTCAGCATAGGGCATCTGCTTTAGGCCTGTGATTCTTTTAGTGAGGTATTTCTGCAGCCTTTCCAGTTGTTGCAGATGTCTTGAGAGGTACATACCAAATGGGGCATTGTATTCTATAATGGATCTAATGAGGGATGAGTACAGTGGGACAATGACCTCCTTTTTTCTGGATGAAAAGCCCTTAGTGATGAGGTGTGCCACATAGAAGGATTTCCTGACTGTTATGGCGATGTGGTTATCGAAGGTGAGACCACTGTCCACCTGTGGCCTTAAGTCCCTTATCACACTTTCGGTGTTTAGTGTACTGCCACCTATGTGGTAATTCATGGGTACATGTTTTTTCCCAAAGGGGATAATTATACATTTATTGGCATTGGGCTTGAGCCCATGGCTCTGGCACCAAGCATCTGTTTCTGTAAGGCCCTTTTGTAGAGTATCCACATCATTTGGGGTTTCAATAATGGCTCCCAGTTTGCAGTCATCTGCAAACTTTGTTAGCCAGGGTCCCTTAGTGTTGGCCTGTACTTCAGAGAAGTAGATGCCAAACAAGTTGTGGTGATTGAGAACAGTTATAAGACTGAACAAGCTTAAAATGACCTAGATGAACAAGTAAGGTAAGAGAGCTAGGTTGGAAGAATGCAAGTACATTTGCATTTAGAACAGAGGTAGGTATGAAGCTGTGTTTTAAAGATATCCACGTTCTGCATTGTCCTTAGGGAGGAAGGAAGAAAGTTCCATTTCTTGGCTAGGGAAAATGAGAGGAGAAGTTGACCTGCAGGATGGTTAGGTATGTGGACACTAATTAGGTTTTGGTGTTCAGATCTGAGAGTGCTATTTGTGATGTAGTGGGGTAGGATGTTTCTGAGGGCAGGGCATTTGGTGGAGTTAAAGATTAATCTCTGAGCTGCAGTATGTTGGAGGTAGTCCAGGTAATTAGGAAGTTCTAGCCAATTTAGAGAATAGAGGCCAATACAGTGATGTGAGGAGTTTTTGACATTGATGGCAAATTTAGAAATTTTATTATAGCAGTTTTCTAATTTGGAAGAGATGGGGGTAGATAGGTTAGTTAGAAGGGGAGCATCATACATTAGTGAGGGAAGGAGATAAGTAGAGGTGAGAGTATGTCTGGTAGGAGATGAGAGGAAGTGATTGTGTCTGTATAGCATATCGAGTTTTTGGTGTTTTTTTTAATGTTTTGCTGTATATGGTTATCAATTTTAGTTGCTCATCTATAGTTACACCACGTAATTTAAAAACCTGAAATCCTTAAGGTCTTCTCAGAGACTTCTAGTACATACCACTAAACCAAACAACAAGGCTGGTGACTCCCTCTTTTCTAATATTGTTGGAAAAGCCTGGAATCTCCTCCCCAGTGAACTCTCCTCACTTTCCTCAGTATCATGCTTCAAAAACAAATTGAAAGTGTTCCTCAGAATACAGTGGTTATACCCCTGTACTTAGCTTGACTAGTTATGTATCTCAATACTTTGCTCTTCCTACCCCGTCTACTCATTAACTGTAATTCCTTCCTTATAAACCATAATACTATCTCCCTCTAGAACATCTTGATTGTACTAGCATGCTATGTTATGCCTGTATTCTGCACTGCTGAATTTACTGTGATAACCTGTAATACGCATTGTAAATATGATTTTTGTTAAATGTTTCCTTATTTGTTATCTTGTTAATTTCATTGTTCTATCTTGGAGCTTATCTCCCCGGGCCTCTGCTGAAAATGGACATGTATCCAGTTAGACTAGCCCGGTCAACAAATGTAAAATAAAATAAAATAAAATAAATAATGAATAATTTAGCATAGGCAATGACTTCAATAGGAGTATTGTTTTGGCTTAGGACTTGGAAGAAGGTTTTATCAAAAGGGAAGGATTTTGAGGGTGGGAATATTAATATTTTGGATTTGTTTGCATTTAGGGAAAGGTGATTTGGAACATCCAGGCCACAGTGGTAGAGAAGGCAGTCTGAGTCTTAGTTAGAAGATCAGGAAGGCTCATGGTGGAGCAGACTAAAGTTGAGTCGTCTGCATATTGGATGACTTTGGCAGTGGGAATGACAGAGTGAAAGGTATTGATAAAGATATTAAACAGCATTGGACCAAGAATGGATCCCTGAGGTACACCAGTTGGGGTATGGACAAAAGGAGAGGTGCCCTTTCTCCATATTACTGCCTGAGATCTATCATACAAATAACTTGAGAACCAGGATAGGGTATTTTGGGAGAGATTTAGGTTTGAAAGATGACTCATAAGATGGGTGTGTGAAACAGTATCAAATGCTTTGGAGAGATCTAAAAGCACTGTGGATACTATTTTCCCAGAATCTCGAGCATGACTGACTGTATCTAGGAATGAGAGGAAAGCTGTTATAGTGCTGTGCCCAGGTTGGAAACCATGTTGGGTTGGGGTGCAAAGTTGGTTTTGAGTTAGGAATGGCATAATTTGGAGGTGAATGCATTTTTCTAGGATCTTGGAGATTGGGAAGAGGATAGCTATGGGGTGGAAATTTGAGATATTAGTGTGTTTGCCTCCTTTATGGAGAGGTAGAATAAAAGCTGCTCTCCAGAGTTTGGGGACATAAGATTCCTATATGGATCTATTGATTAAGATGCTGATAGGGAAAGCAATCCCATCAGCAGCGGACTTGAGAAAGTATGAAGGTATGTTGTCGGGGGCATTGGAGCAGGGTTTTATTTTGGAGAGAAGTCTTTTTATGTAGTTGGTGGAGATGGGTTTAAGGTTGAACATGGGGGGAGAATTGGGGTCAGTGGAATGAGGGGAGGTCTTGGATAAGGGAATATGTGGAGGGGGGAGGTTGATATTGAGAAAAGTCTTGGTTAGTTCTGATACTGAATTAATAAAGAAAGAGTTGAAAAGTGAGGCTATTTCTTGATTGGATTTGCTGTGGTTGGGGCAGGGATTGTTTTTGGTGGCTGGGTTGAGAAGAGTATTTACTGAGTTCCAGAATTGTCTGGGCTTTTTTGCATGATTACACTGAAGTTTAATGTAGTAGGATTTTTTGTCTCTGATAATTTATTTTTTTATGGGGTTACGGAGCTGTGTGTGTATTGAAGTAGGTTTTCGGGGAGTTTAGTTTTTTGGTACAGTTTCCATAATTTTTCCCTTTGGTGCATAAGTTGTTTGGTGTGTTTGGTTAGCCATGGGGCAGTTTTGGTTTTTATTCTTTTTGTTGTTGTTGGCACAAGAGAGTTTAGAGCACTTAGGAAAGTGGAATTAAAATATTCTACAGCGCTGTCAAGAGGGAGGGTTTTTAGAATGTCCCAATTCATTTGTTTGAGGGAATTTGAGAATGTGTTGAGGTCAGAATTACTGAAGTTACGTGTGTTTATGTAGTGGTGTTGATGTAGGGGGGAGGGGGTTGAGCGATGGACAAAGGCAGGCAGGTGGTCACTGATGGAGTCAGGAATGGTGCCGCAGTTGGTAATTTTATTTGGGTGGGAGAGTAGGATCCAGTCAAGGATGGAACCGGGGGGGTTGCTTTATTGGGTCTGGTTGTAGAATGAATTATCTGGGTAAAGTTGAAGAGATTGATAGATAGGGTATGTGTAGTGTTACTGATGCTGTGCTAATTTATGTTTACGTCGACAAGTATATATGTCTCAAAGTTAATATTGGTTGAGGTCCATGCAAGAATTTCTTGAAAGGATTGGGGTGTTGTTTCCAGGTTGGATGTATAGGGTGATGATACATAGGCTTTTATGATTATTAATTTTTTAGTAAACAAGCTAGTAGTTCTGCATTAGCAAAGTGAGGAATAGAATTTGGGAAAGGAATTATGGTAAGTAGGTTAGAGTAGATTATGGCTACACCTCCACCTTTTTTGTTTGTGCAGTCAGACCTGAGAGCTTGAAAACCAGGGGGTAGGATTTCAGAGTCTGAGATATGGGGTTTGAGCCAAGTTTCAGAGATGGCAACAATGTCAGGTTGGTTATGGCTTAGCCAGGTTTGAAAGTTAGATACTTTGTTACAGAGACTCTGGGCATTGAGGGTAAAGAACTGAAGAGGTTTATGGGAGGAAGAATAGTAGGGGAGAGGAGTGTTGTTGTCTATGGGTGTGTTAGGTCCAGGGTTAGGGTGAACATTGCCTGCTAGGTAAAGGATATTGAGTAGAGAAAGTGCTAGAGGTTTTGGCTTTGTTTTAAAATATCGGGGACAGTGTATTATGAGCTTAGTTATATGAGATGTTGCTGTGGTTGGCATAGCTCTAAGGTTAAGGAGATGGAGAAGGTTAGGCTTAATCAGAGAGAGGCAGATGGAGTGGAAGAATTTGGAAGTGGGTTGGAGATATAAGCTGTGTGCTGGGGAAAGGATAAAGGAAAGAAGGGGGATGGTTGGTGGAATAGGAGCTGGTATGGTATAATGGAATTAGGAATGTCAAGAAGATTAAGGGGTAAGGAGCATATGAAATGGTAAGGAGGGCATAGGTAAAAGTGGGTGTTGAGTAAGTGGAGGAAGGGGACTTGGCCTAGAGTGGATGGGGTGGGGAAAGTAGGTAGCAGGAGATTGGGTGATGTATATGTTAAGTATTGGAGAGAAAGGAGGGGCAGGACCCATTAAAATAACAAGCACAACAAGCTTTCAACCAGCATTTCTCAACTCAGAAGGGTGAAAGCTATCTTTCCTGCACAGGAGTGTAAGCTACAAATCTTCCTTATGTAACAGAGCTACTTTGAAGTGCAAGTCCTTAAATCAAAACCAAGAGGCTTAGAATAACAGCAACAATGTAATCAGGCTACTAATAAGCAGTAATAAATGCAGCAAATTAAATGCAACTGAACAGTTTAAGAACTTGCAGCAACAAGTTAAAGTAGGAAGAAGCCCAAATACAGAAAAGCAGCTAAATAAATTATATTTTTATTAAGTGGGAAGGGAGAAAACAGAAGTTAATTCAATTTTAAGAGACTAAAGGGGAGAGCATTCCCAGCTGATCTCTTAGTGCTCAGTAGAATTAGCTGATGAGATGAGACTGGGAGGAGTGTTCAAAGACAGATTTACAGAACGGGTAGGCAAATCAAAAGTTACCAATTTTAAAAGTACAGTAACAGCACAAAGTGATTGGGTGGGAAAAATCAAATGCAGACAGTGAACAGCAAGTCAAACAAGCACTACAGGTAAATAAAGATGCCACTAAATATTTGTTGTTAAATGAGGAATGCTGTTTCTCAGATCTTCCCACTAATTAGCAGGATGATGTTCAACGCCTGCAAAAGGATTATTTTCTAAATGACTCTAGCCAAATCCTCTTAAAAGTCCAAAAACAACAACAAATTAAAACAAAACAAAATGCAATACAATAAAAATATAAAAAAATAGAGAACCAAACCTTAAATGAATAACTTCAATCCAAGATCAAATGCAGACAGAGATCAGCAATAGCCAGGCAGAGAACAGCAAGTCAAACTAGCACTATATCATTTGCCATCAACCTGAGGAAACATTCTTTGTTGTCTGCTAGGGGTATAAAAATACCTATCCAAACACTTATAAGCAAAAATCATAAATCTTCTACACTTTTTTGCATCCTTGGGATGCCTACATATAACCAATCATTCTTTCTTTGTGAATTGCTTATCCAGTATATCTTCCCAACCTTTTCTAACCCCCTCTGATTGATTTCTGTAAGTGCAGGTCTTTCACTTAAGATCCCCCTTTCACTTTCTCTTTGCTTATACTTATATCAATCCCTGATAGGGAAGGCAGTCTCTAGCATGCAGTCAAAATGTCTTCTTAGCCTCTTTCCGTTCTATTACATTTGTCTGTCTAATTATTTGTCCCCAACACCTTCATTCCTTTTTCAGTTTCCTCAAGTAAATTGCAGCCCCCTCTTACCTATTCACTGTAACCCTAATTGCAGTCATCCCTATCAACAAAATCGTCTTTCTCCATTCATGCGTTGTTTTAGTTCTTGGAATGCTTTATTTTACTTTATGAATATAATATTCTTTGTGATTTTTTATCCTCCTTGAGGATCTGCATCCAAAATCCTACTCTCTCCTTATTACTTGAACCCCCCCCCACTTTGTCATCATCATCATCTTCTCATTGCACTTTCTGTTTGTGTTGAGTATAAGAGCCTTAACTGTGTAGTTCTAAAATACCCCTTCAAATCAGATAATTCTAAACCACCTTGTTCTGTTGAATGAATCAGCTTATCCCACTTGACTCTTGCCCTGTTCTCCTCCCAGATAAAAATATTCATTAATTACTATCCACAACTTCTACTCTGGTTGAGAAAATAATGTCTGAGCTGTGTATAAAACTAAAGGGGCTAAAACATTTTTTATTACTTGTATCTTGTTATCTATAGCTATAGACAAGAGCTTGCAGTTTCTTGTTTTTTTCTATTATCTTCTGTTTAGTCTCTTCCCACATATCCTTAGCTGCCATAACAGAATCCTTCTTAATCCATGCCCCTAAGTATTTCATTTTATCATGGCTGCATAAATATGGGTATTGTTAAACGAGTTCATGTGTGGGTACATATTTTACACCTATAGCCTTTGTTTTGTCTTTAATAATTTTATATCCCTAAAAAAATCTTTAAACTGTCTCAGAATATTCCACAACACTGAGTTATCCTTTTTCTGTTTTATCAGGTACAAAATAATATTGCCTGCAAATAAAGCCATTTTTCTTGATTACTATATCAGTTATATCCTTGAATTTGTGTGTCCATTATTTTCTTTTACAATGTTTCAAAATATAATGCAAATAACAAAGGGAAAAGAGGATACCCCTGCTTGGTTCCTCTGTTCAGCCACAACTTATCAGGGGGGAGCCCTCCCACTTTGATTTTTGCCTCCTATCCCTCATACACCTTCCTAAGTAATGTTATCTTATATGAGGAAATGGAAATACTTCTGTTGCCCTACTCATAAAATCCCAGCTTATTCTGTTGAATCCTTTCTGTGCATCAAGACCCTCCAACAGCAATGGTATTTTGTTACACTCTGCTTCCTCTGGATCATCATTGCTCCATTAGTGTTGTTAAATGGTTGCCTCTCTTCCACAAAACCACATTGATCCATATCTATTAATTTTGGCAACATGGTTGCCATTCTTTTAGCTATTATAAACATAAACACTTTATAATCATGGTTTAAAATTGAAAAGGGTCTAGATGAAGCTGGGTCTGATGGGGCTTTGCCATCTTTAGCTATTACAGCCACCACAGCTCTTTTCCAGGATGTTGGTGCTTTCCCTCCTTTTAAGATACTGTTAAACAAAACCTTCAAGATCTTTATCACTTTCTTCCCTCATAGCTTCCAAATTTCCACCTGAATACCATCCATTCATGGAGTATTTCCTGCAGATTGGTTATACATCTCTGTTTATATCTCATCTCCTTCTCTTTTAAATGTTAATTGTTGAGTCTTATCTGCCTCTAACCTTTGCATATTTAAGTCTTCCATAAATATTTCCATTTTTGCTTTTTCTTCATTTCCACATTTTTCTACTTTTATACAGATTTCCATAACATTTCAAAAACGTTTCTAATACTTCTACAGGATACCTGTTTATTTTTCTTGTTATAGGCTCCCTAAGTTTGGTGACAACCTATTCTACTTTCTGTTGCCTAAGTCACTGCGCTAAAAGTTTTTGTGCTCTGGAGTTGTCAACAAAAAGCAGTTGCTTAACAACAATTTTTCTAAAGTCATGCATTTTATAAAGCTGCTCCCTCATTTTCTCTTTAGAACTCTGCAGTTGCTCCTTTTTTTGTTCTGCAAGATTCCCCTTATTCTGCAATGCTTTAGTCTCTGTCAGCAGCTCAAAATAATCCCTGCTACTTCTTACCCATATCTCTTTTCTCTTTTATTTTTATGCATTTTTAAATTCCACTTTCAATATCCTACTCACTGACTATAACTTCTGAAGTACTTTCTGTCTTCCCTAATAACTCCCAATTAATTTCCACTATCTATTCCTTAACTTCCTCTCTTTTTAACAGATAGGTGGGGAAGCAACCGTGTCTTGTGTTACTTCATTACTCTGAATTTTTATTTTAGTTATTTTTAGCACATGATCTGAAATAACTATTGGATGTGTGTCAAAGCTCTCAATTAAATGCATATGTTCCTGTGAACTATACCTTCTGTCAAATCTAGCCCAGTTATTGTACCATGGGGAATAATGCGGAAATTCTCTCTGACTTCCTACTACTGAATTCATATCTTCCATGCCAAATATTTTCAGAAATTTCTTCAGAAATCTACCCTAATTTATTATATTTTCCTTCTAAGCCCCCCCCCCCCGATACATCCTCACCGTTGCAAATCAAATTCCAGTCACCACCTGTAAGAAATAATTCCCTGAAAGCTAATTGTTTATCCTAAAAATTTCTTAAGCTCCATAATAATAATTTTAGGTGGAATGTGAACACATTCCTGAGTAATCTTCTTCCCTTGCCAGTAGCAACTTACTGTAACAAATATACCATTATTATCTTTTTTCCCATTCTAGCACTACTGGAGCTCCTTTAGCAATTAATATATGTACTCCCTTTTTCATTTGTCCCTGATATTTTGTTTAATATCCATCCTGAAATCCTTTATCAAATTCACATGCTCAGTTCAAATGTGTCTCCTGTATCATTGCTATTACACTCTGCAGTTCTTAATATAATTCAATGCGCTTTCATTTTTGTTTATACCTGTGAGACTATTCAAATTCCATAACAATATGGAAAGTGAAACCATTATATTAAGAGATTATTTCCATCTATTATATATGGCAGCTTTTTATGTCTGTTTCCAGCTTCTGTGATACATACACCCACTAATGTTTTCAAGCTGATCTTTTATACAGCTGTTTTGTGTCACCTCCATTTGAACCTATGTCACATTTTACAAGAATTTTTTGTACTAAACTAACAACCATAAGGGCCTTTTTAAGTCTAGCCATGCAACCCAAATCTCTGAAAATTTCTGGCACCCTTGATAAGTGTAAGCAGGGGCTTGGGAGGTAAAACATTTACAAGCAGGGGCCTGGGAGATGAGCCATTTACAGGCTGCCTGTGCCCATTAGCTACATAGGTACCAAACCAGGAATGCATTTCCTGCTCCTCATCCAATTTGCCAGGTTACACTTGAATTATGTTAGAGAGGAACTCAGCTTCACATGGATGGGGAACCTGTTTCAGAGAAGAGGTAGTCTCTGGGATACATACCTGTCTCTCCAGTAGGTCCTATTTATATCACAGTCAAGGTTTAAGTCTTTAGAATGGGTAATTCTGATGCTGTTTGTTTTGTGGCTATTCAGAAGGTCCATCAGATTGAGGTCTGACAATGCCTTGTATGCCAGGCATAGATCTCCCCCCAACAGTCTCTTGGAGACAGAATACAATGATGGGGCCTTGAGGTGATCTGCATAGGACATGTTACTTATACCCTATTTTCTTTTGGTGAGAAACCTCTGTGGAAATTCCATTTGCTGGATGTGCCTGGTTAGGTACATACCAAACGAGCATTGTACTCAATGACAGGTCTGATGAATGTGGAATACAGTGGAACAATGCTATTTGAAATGATGTATTCCTTCGGTGTTTTATTTATTTTAATCATATCCGAGAACATTTGACTTATTATTTCCTATAGATTACTAGAAACTAAGTCTCCCACCAAAGCTGGAGCCTGAACTGCTTTTTGCTGAACAGCTGCAGGATTCTCTCCTCTTTTCTCCCTGTAAATGGAGGTGTCTCATAAGGCTCTGACCAATATTCTTCAGCATTTTCATCAATTACTATAACATAAAAAGCAAGGATTCCACAATAGTTCAATACTCCAAGGACTCCACGTCCATCTGCTCAGCCAAAACCCTAGTTAGTCTACAAAAAATAATAAAAGACACACTCATCTTAACAGACTCATGGCTAACCAAATACCAGCTATTTTTCAACCCTCAAAAAGTTAAAACTCATTCTGTTTAACCCCAAACAACTATACATTGATAATATTGACTTCTCCATTACCTCTTTAAATAGCACAACAATCAAACATTTCCCTCACACCAAACTACTTGGGACTCACATAGATGAAAATCTGAAAATTACCACATTCAGCATGCAATAATTAAAAAAAAAACTTAAAAGTTAGACTCCTTCTACAGAGCTACTAAACCTTTCTTAATGCTTCCTGACAAAAAACACAATGCCTTTTCCCTCCTCTTGCCAACTCTTCTTTATTCAGTTCCCATCTTTACCAATTTACAAACCACCCTACTAAACAAAGTCAGTGCTACAAGATTGCTAAATTTTCCAGAAATCTTCCCTATAGATCACATCACTGCATAGCTCTTAAAAAGCTGAAGTGGCTAGAACTTCCACACCATCTCACTTACTCACAGCTACTTATAACTCACAACCTGATCCAGAAACCAAACAAATGCCCATCCCTTAATAACCTCATCAAACCTTATATTACCTCCAGAACACTTTGATCCCCTGATAAACTTCACTTATAAATCAACAAAGAAAACAATTTAGCCAGAAACTCACTCTTCTCAACATGTATCTCCTAAAGTTGGAATGACATGCCTCTCAACCTGGAAAAAGAACTGTCTCTGGCCACCTTCAAAACACAGCTAAAAATGTATCTAACAAATGGCTATGACAGTACTCCACCCCAGGATAGCCTATCAATTATTATATAAAAATGTATGTAGAAATCAATAGCAAACTCATTTCTCTATACTACCTATCCTTTCCATAGGATCAGAGGATCATATGAGGATACTAAGCTATCCAACTGGAGGTCATTTCAAGCCTAGCCATTTCATCCCAATGTAATACCATAGGCAGCCTAGTCAATACCCAGGGCTGTATTTAGTAATGACTGCCCATGTCTAGGAGGGCTGTTAGTGCTATCCCCGGTAAGAATTTGTGGTGCCCCATCCACTCATCCAGGTTCCCTTCAAATAGTGTCATAGAGGTGCTCTGCCTTCACATGAACTGGTAGCCTATTCCAAAGGCACATCAGTCACTGGGAGACAAATCTGTCCCTCCAGCACATCCTATTCGAGACTCAGGCCATATTTAGGTCCCTGGAATGGGTAGTTCTAGTCCCATTTGATTTATGGATGTGCAGAAAATTCATTAGGATTGGGTCGGAGATTGCTCAGTAAGCCAGGCATAAGTCTCCCCTAAGAAATCTATACAATACTGAGTATAGTGACAGGGTCTTTAGTCGGTCTGTGTAAGGCATGTGCTGGAGCCCCTTGATCTTTTTAGTTAGAAACCTCTGAGGTCTGTCCAACTGTTGCAGATGCTTAGTATGCCTGATTAGTGATGAGTATAGAGGGGTTATAACCTCCTTTGCTCTAGTGATGATGCCTTTGCTTATCAAGTATGCTCCACAGAAAGCCTTCCTTACTACAGTAGACACTTGGTAGTCAAAGTTAAGGTCACAGTCTATTTGTGATCCCAGATTTCTTACCACGTCATAGGTACATAGGGTATTGGTGTTAATTTGACAGTGTGAACGGGCATTGTTTTTACCGAAGGGAATGATGATGCATTTCTTTGCATTTCGTATTAGTCCATGAGTAAAACACAAGTCATTGGTCTGCATAAGATCCTCCTGAAGTATACTGACATCATTTAGGGATTCAATAATTGCACCCAGTTTGTAATCATCCCACAAACTTGGTCAGCCACAGCCCCTTAGTTTTGGCCTGAACATCTGAGAAGTATATACCCAACAGTAGGGGGCCCACTATTGACCCCTGTGGCACCCTGTTGGTGACAGATCTGCTAGTTGATGTGGAGTCACCCACTTTGATAGTGTGTGACCAGTCTGTGAGCTAGTTGGCAACCCATCTTACAACAAAGGGGGTTATATTCAGTTTGCTAAGTTTATCGGTAATGCCTGAGTGTGGGATTATGTCAAAGGCCTTTGCCAAGTCGAGGTATGGTGTGTGCACAGATTTGCCCTTATCAATGTCCCTGGTCACATTTTTGAAGAAATCCGCCAGGTTTAACAGGCAGTATCTGCCCTTGATGATCCAGGGTTTGGAGGTCACCTATGTCTTTATGTATGAGGTCTATGATGATACATTCCATGGCTTTACAAATGTGGTTGGTCAAACTTATGGGTCTATAAATCCCTGGGTCTGTTGCTAAGGCACCTTTGTGGAGAGGAATAACTGTTGCTGTTCTCCATTCCTCGGGAACAAAGCTAGTGGTTAGGCAGTGATTGAATAGGGTATTTAATGGTGATGCTAGTTCATGTTTTAATTTGTTTAGAAGGCAGTCTGGTCCCATAAAGGCTGTGTTTCTTGCCTTAGACAAGGCTTTAATGACCTGCTCTTTGGATATGTTGAGGGGGGGGTGGGGTGAGGGCAAGGTTTGTGATAAGTTTGGAGGGAATATGGGAGTGAAATAGGGTACTTAATGGTGATGCTAATTCATGTTTTAGGGATGCCGTCTGGTCCCATAAAGGCTGTGTTTCTTACTTTAGACAAGGCTTTAATGACCTGCTCTTTGGATATGTTGGGGGGGGGGGGTTTGAGGGCAAGGTTTGTGATAAGTTTGGAGGGAATAAGGGAGTGAAATTTTTGCCAAATCTGACCGCTAGCAGGTTTTCTATCTCTGCGGGATCAGTGTGTGTGATACCGTTAGTCATTAGTTTGGCACAACTATCAGTCTAACATTACATCAATTTCTGAAATCCTATCTTCCTTTAAACCTCACTCTGCTTCATTCTAAACATTATGCTACATGTACTGTACCCACAGTTTCCATTTATTTCAATGTAATTTGCTTTTTCATTTTTCTAAAGATCACTCTTCCCATTCTTTTATTTCTTTTATAATATTTTTTATAATGTTTAGTACTTCAAGTACAGTTGGTTCACACTTTGATTTCCATTTTCTAGTAAATGCTTCGGCAGCCAACAGAATCAAATGTAACAAGGCCTTACTATGTCTAGGATATTCAGATCCTGTGTCCTGCTCACCCAATATTTCTGACAGGGAAATCGGTATAGATTTTTTAAACCTGCTAACTCATTACACCTCTAAAACATATGTTCCCAGTTACCTCTTTTTTCCCCATTATACCTCCAACATTTGGTAGGGAAGGCAGTCTCTAGCCTTCAGTCCAAACATCTTCTTGGCCTCATCCCACACTATCACCTTTCCCTCTCCAGTTATTTGCTCCCAGTACCTTGGTTCCTTTGTTGGTTTTCTCTAGTAAATTCTAGACCCCTCTTGCCTATATTTTGTACTAATTGCAGTCATCACTAGTGGCAAAATCTCCTTTTTCCATTCTCCTTTTGGGTCAGTTCTTAGAATACTTTCTGCTACTTTATGAATATAACATTCTGTATGGTTCTTATCACTCTCCTTAAGGATCTACATCCCAAATCATCACTGTCCTTAAGGATCTACATCCCAAATCATCACTCTCTATTTATTGAATCCCCCCACTTCATCATTCCTTTTCCACTTTGAATTATAATCTTCTGCTTGTGTTTTATATATATATATATATATATATATATATATATATATATATATATATATTTATATATCTATATCAAAATGTGGAAAATCAAAAACACTTTTCCACCTTTTGATCAAATTTGTTTTCCAAATCTGGTAATACAAAATTACCTAAATATTGGAAATGGTTACCACAGAATCAACATTCGAACACCAGAAGTTCCAATGTGGAAAGTCTGTGTTACCAGTAACATTTTTGCAGGGGGGCAAGCCTCCCTGTGCCCCCTGCACCCGCTGTATACTATATATTCCAACTCTGAGATCACACTACAGTGAGGAAAAGGGTAAATTTCCCAATCCCCACTGTAGTACGATCTTGTTAAAATGCACATTAGCGAATGTACACTACCATTCACTTATGTGCATTCAAGCAGTTTTCAGAATGGCATTATGGAAATTGGAAAAGATGCATTTGACCATCCCAGGTTCACATAAGTGCCATTCCACATTTTAATAGTGAACCATATATCTATATATATATATATATATATATATATATATATATATATATATATATATATATATAAAGTCTTAACTGTGTAGCTCTAAAATACTCCATCAACTCAGGTAATCCTAATCCACCTTTTTGTATTGGAAGGCTCAACTTAACCCATTTAATTCTTGCTCTATTCCCCTCCCAGACAAATGTATTCAACTCTTTATTAATTATTGTCCACAACTTATCTTCTGTTTGATAAAAATACACCAGACCCATGTATAAAACTAAAGGGACCAAAGCATTTTCACTGTTTGGATTTCCTTAGCTGCCATAACAGAAGCTTTTATTAATCCATAGTCTGAAATATTTTGTCTTATTGTGTCCACATAAATATGGGTATCGCTGAACCAATTTATGCATGGATATTTAATTTATAGGTATAGCCTTTGTTTTATCTTCATTCATTTTATATCCCCAAAAGACTTGAACCTGTATCAAAATGTTCCACAACATTGAGATATCTTTTCCTGAATATATCAGGTACAAAGTAATATCATTTGCAGAGAAAGCCAGCCTTTCTTGATTACCATACCAATTATATCCGTGCATTTCCAAGTCCTTTATTTTCTTTGCCATTGCTCTAAATATAAAGCAAATAAAGGGGAAAGAGGACACCCCAGCCTGGTTATTCTGTCCAAACACAATTTATCTGAAAGAAATCCTCTCACTTTAATTATTGCCACCAATCCTTCATACAGGAGGTGAGTCTGGTCTTAAGTGTGTCATGTATGTTTGTATGGATAGGAGATACATAGAGAAGGGATGGTAGAAAGTAGATTGAGGCTGAAGTTTTTCTTGCTTTGTGAGTTAGGTAATGTTAGACCCAGAAGATGGAACTTGCTTTTGGTGTTTTTTTTAATAGTATAGAGTATATATATATATATATATATATATATATATATATATATATATATATATATATATATAGATATATATAGATATATATATATATAGATATATATAGATATATATAAAACACTTATTTTACTGCCTGCACTTTAACAAAGTCGTTTTTGTGTTTAAATTACCTGTTTAACTGTTGTAGGCTACACACTCAAGTGTGATAGCCATTTCTGTGCATTTAAAGTGTTTTTTTTTATTGTATCTGCTTTATTTTCTGAAAAAATATATATACTTGTTTTCCTGCCTTTCTAAGCTAGTTTAGTCCAGTTTTCAGGTTAGTGCTGAAATCAGGGCTGTGTTATAACTTTCTGTGTTTGCCCATACCTTACTTGGATAGAAGGAAGTTTCTCTGTTCACTGTGAGAGAGGGAGCTTTGAGCAGCCTATCTGTCCCTGGAGGAGTGGTTTCAGCCCAGAAATTAGTAGTTTATTGGCCATTTTGGGCTAATTTATATCTCATTCATTTGCCTGCTATAAAACCCACATTTGCACAGTTTTGCACTCCGAGCAGTGCCGGTTAGCTAGAGTATAACTATTCCCGGCTCCACAAAGTGTACTCTTCAATTTTTCCCTTGGAACTAGACAAACTTTCAACTTAAGCACTCAAATCATTCATTTCTCATCCCGGCACTTGCCCAAAACTCATAGCAAGCACTAATAAACCTCAGCACTAGACCCCCACTATACTGTAGAGAAGGACAATGCTCTCTACTCAGTCTTACCAGCCAATCAGTAAAACAGTTCACTGTACCTATCCAGGCATGTCCAAAGGGCAGTTTCAGGTGTATTTTCCAGTCCAACTGGTGAATCTGGGCATTTTGAGGCAATGTTACAATTGCCTCATGTACACAGACAACCCTCTCCTCCTTCCGCCAAACACTAATACATGCGAGAGATCCACTTATACAGCCAAACTGGAGGCTAAGCTCTCTCAACCCAAGACTGGACCAGGCAGTCAAGAGGAGAAGTGAATTACTTGCATCACACCACCAGTCTCACATAGACCTATGAAACCAGCACCTGCAAAAAACACACATAAATACACAAAAACATACTCGGAGGCTCTAAATAAAAATCTGCAAAAGCAATAGAGACCTCCAAAGCAGACATCCAAGCAACCTCCACCCCCCAACACAAACCATGAAACACATACTTCACAAAACCAGTGTGCCACACAATGACAGCCCTTAAGGCAAAATAACATACCCAACACACTAGTAATAGGTGACTCTATAGTCAGGCACACTGACGTCCCACTCACTAGGCTGATCAAGGAAAAGGTTACTGTTAGCTGCCTGTTGGGTGCCAGGATCCGCCACATAACACAAGCACTCAGGTCACTCCAGAACAAGTACAAATATGACTCTGTCATTGTCCATGTTGGTGTGAATGACCTGAGCCATACCTCCCTGGACTACATGAAAAGAGACATGGAGGATCTCTCTGATCACGTAGCCTAGGCCGGTATGACCCTGACCCTGAGTAGCATCCTGCCCTCACCAAGAATGATACCACGGTATAGAGAAAAAATTATCAATTTCAGCAATTGGCTAAGCTTCTGATGTCATTCAAAGGGGATCGAGTGCCTGTCAGCCTGGGATGACATGCTCGACAAGCCACGCTGCTTTGCTAGAGAAGGCTTGCACCTGACACCCTTAGGCTTTCGAATACTGGACAAGGCTCTTGCCACCCTCATAGTGCCTTTTTAGGTAAGCCTCAAAAGACAAACCCACCACCATAAATAGCACAAGTAACAAAAAACTGAGGGTAATGCTGCTCAATGCCAGAAGTCTAAACCTCAAAATGCCCGCACTCGAATCACTCCTCAGTATGGAGAAAATCAATCTATGTGCAGTAACAGAAACCTGGTTTAAGGCTCCAGAGAGCATCCCAGCACTACCAGGCTACAACTCATACCATACATTTCTGCCACAAAACCTGGGCCGAAATACAAAAGGCGGGGGAGTATCCATATTCATCAAGGATACCCCCACCTCCAAGTTAGTGGCACAGCACGATGCTTCAGAGATCATCCACGTGCAACTAACATCGGGCAAAACTGCTATTCAAATTATAGTTTGCTACAGATCCCCCACCATGTCCCAGGGCCCCCACTCCACATTTCTGGAAACACTGGGAAACATAAAGGTCCTACCAAACAACCTGATATTGGGTGATGTCAATTACCCAAACATTAACTGGGAGAACTACTCGAGTACGAACTCCCTTGCCCAACATTTCCTAGAATTTATAAACTCAAACACTCTGGATCAACTGGTCAACACCCCCACCAGAGGTGACAACATACTGGACCTGGTCATCACCAACATGGTCGACTGGTGTTCCACACTGGAGGTCAACCCCTTGCTGGTTAGCTCTGACCATAAACTAATCACTGAATATCCACATTCTGCCACCACCCCCGGTCAAAGAAACCACCGTGAAAAACTTTTCAAAAGCAAACTTCACATTACTTAAGACCGAGGTGGGAAGTTTCAAAGCCCCCATGCTAAAGGATAATGCTGTCCAAGCTGCAAAATCCTTTACTAATGCACTCTACAGGCACCTACAAGAATGCATGGATCATGCTATCCCAAACAAAACCAAGACTCACTCCTCCAAGAAAAGGAAATCAGTCTGGTGGACCCCTGCCATAAACAAGCTATTCAATAGAAGGAGGAAACTAGTACAGAAAAGAGTAAAATATCAAGAAGGGAAGACATCCCTGATCAGTATCAGCAAGAAACTATGTTCCCTCATAAAATCATCCAAGGCTAGCTTCGAAAGAAAAATTGCCATGGACTCCAAAGATAACCACAAGGCATTCTTTAGTTATGTCAAGAATCTAAGTGGCAATTCTCAGATCTGCTCAGAGTTAGTGCAGAATGACACAAAATACACTGAACCGGCTGATATAGCCAACATCCTGGCAGACAGGTTCAGTGCAAATTTCACCCCCTCTCACCCCCAAAAGGGCCCATAACTATACCAGAAGAATGTAGTGCCCTGAAATCACAGACACTCAGGTTAAAACAGCCCTCTCCAAACCCAAAAACACAGCATCAATGGGACCGGACGGTGTCCCAGGCTGCATCCTACATGAGCTCAAAGATGAACTAACCCCTCACCTAAACACACTGTTTAAACTCAGCCTCTCCACAGGCTATGTGCCCACAGAGTGGCGAACAGCAATGGTTATTCCGTTCCACAAAGGTGGAGCCACAACGGACCCCGGGAACTATCGCCCTATAAGCCTGATTAGCTTGGTCTGCAAAGCTATGGAGCGCATCATCATCATGGATCTCATTAACAGAGACATTGGAAACCTCCAAACACTGGATCCTACCCAGTTTGGCTTTGTTAAGGGCAGATCATGACTCCTAAACCTGGCGGACTTCTTTGAGACAGTTACCAAGGCTATAGACAAGGGAAAGGTGGTCCACACAGCCTACCTAGACCTCGCAAAGGCCTTCGATACCTTTCCCCACTCAGGTATTATAGACAAGCTCACCAGCCTGAACATAAACCCCTATGTTATGAGATGGGTTGCCAACTGGCTCACGGACAGAACCCACATGGTAAGAGTTGCGGGAGCTAGGTCTGACTCTAAATTGGTTACAAGTGATGTTCCCCAGGGCTCAGTCCTAGGACCCCTCCTGTTTGGCATATACTTCTCAGAGGTACAGGCAAGCACAGGAGGACTATGGCTGACCAAGTTTGCAGACGACTGCAAACTAGGGGCCATAATTGACTCTCCGGCTGACACAGACATCCTCCAAAAGGGTCTCACTGAGACAGAGACCTGGTGTCAAAACCATGGCCTCAAACTAAATGCCAAAAAGTGCATAGTCATCCCCTTTGGAAAAAACAAAGTACCCACAAACTACCACATAGATGGTAGCCCCCTAAATACGGAAGAAGTAATAAGGGATCTGGGGACCCAAGTAGATAGTAACCTCTCCTTTGATAATCACATTGCCAAAGTGGTCAGAAAATCCTTCTATGTGGCCCACCTAATCACAAAAGGGTTTGCATCCAGATCGAAAGAGGTCATTGGGTCCCTCTATGCATCACTCATCAGACCCATTATAGAGTACAATGCCCCATTTGGGATGTACATTACAAGACACCTGCAACAACTGGAAAGACCACAGAAGTACCTCACCAAGAGGATCACTGGCCTCAAACAGATGCCCTATGCAGCTCGACTGAAGAAACTCCAGCTGTACTCGGTTGCATACCACTTACTCAGAGGTGATCTCTCCCTGACATACAAGGCCATGTCCAACCCAGAATTGATGGACATGCTCCACCTAAAGAAAACCATATCCCCTTGAGCCACACCCTCCAGGGATCTAAACATCACCACAACAATAAATAGGACGTACTGGAGGGATAGATTCCTGTCCCAGAGACTTCCCATGCTTTGGAACAAGATTCCAATCTACATTAGGCAGAACTCCTCACTAACCCTCTTCAAGAGAAACCTTGACGAGTGGATGGAAAACAGAAAGTTTACTTTGGGGATCACTTTAGTGGCTCTGCTGGACAGAGGCACAGGGAACTAATCTAAGGGGTGCGAAAGCCAACACATTCCGGCTAGGCTTATAAATGCCTTTGGGCAGATAGCCTAGTACCTACCTATGAACCTAAGAAAATTTCTTAAAGAAGACTTGGAAGAGAAAGGAAGAATGTAAAAAAAGGAGGCAAGGACATCCAACCAAGAGACGGCTGGATTGCATGAGAGAAGACCTGCTATGGTCACGTCTGTCAAAGAAGGTATGAGAGTGGCTAATTGTAAGGGGTGGTGACAGTTTATACAACACCCCAACACCATGTAGAACTGGAAAAGGGTTACTGATGATGATGATGATGATGACAATAAGTAGTGGTAACAAACTAGATGTGATTAAAAACACCTCAACTATAAGCTAGCTGAGCTTAAAAATGGGTTTTCAACAATGTGCAGTCTTTAGTCTGTTATTTATTTAATCAACTAATTCTGCATAATTTGCTTTGGACAATGAATCACTGACTTGAATTATTTGAATTTTGGGAAGGCTTGTGTTTTGTACATTTTACAGTAAAAAAAAAAAAAGTGTTATACTGTGAGCATGGATACTCACTGTACCATAAAATGATTTCCTTGGTAATGGTGTTCGGTTTTGTTAATAGTGGACACATCCATTAGCAAAGAAAGGAAGGAAGGTTGAAGTCTCCTAGCTGCCAGTACAAGAACTTCCGTTTCACCATCTTAAACTGCCATAACATTTATTTAGGAATATACATTCTTGTTGGCTTTTTTAAAACCATCGGAAGCACCCTACATTTGTCAGCAAAGGATGCAGATTCATCTCCATTCAGTGACTCTCACAGCCCTTTAAAGCTGCTCTTCAAATCTTTTAGTAGCTAGCCTTGCCATTATCTTTGTATTGTCTACACACTGGCAATTGAGAATCCTGTTCCCTGTCTTGCCAGTGAGATAATAACTAAACAGCACTAAACTAAGCATAGCATATCACTAAGCAAGCTTGCAGATATCTACTGAAATTACATTGGCCATTCATCTCAACCAAGTGAAGTGATTTTTAAAAATAGCCGGGATGCCCACTAAATGTTCAAGAATCATAACTACAGTCCTCAGAAGTGAGCATTTTAAGCAGAAAAAGGAGAAATATGTACTAATTCTGAGACTGCAGTACCTCAAGTGCATTCTGCTTACAGTGATCTTGGAGTTTATATATATATATATATATATATATATATATATATATATATATATATATATATATGGGTGTCAGACACTGTATCAAATGTTTAGTGTTCTGATACATAGTACGTTGACATAGACAGGGGGTCAACAAGTGTGCAAGATCGACAATCCCTGAGTAGAATAATATTTAATTTCCCCAGGATTTTGCAATCTTGGAATTAGTATATATAATTATTGGGGGTAGGGGGGCACAACCCCCCACATGTTGGATGCAGGGGGGCTTTCCCCATCCCAAAACACTTGTTGTTGGTTTACTCTGCTCCAAGCTAATCCTGGGAGCATGCACAGAATGTGTTGTTCTTAGTGTATTTGACATTAAGACGTTGATCTGTAAGATGTCGGGATACTATATGATCGATACAGTGTTCTAAACCCTTATATATAAGTGTGTGTCTGTATATATATATATATATATATATATATATATATATATATATATATATATATATATATATATATATATATATATATATATATATATATATATATTATATATGTATATATATATATATATAGAGAGAGAGAGAGAGACATATATATAGCTCTCTCTCTCTCTCTTTATATATATATATATATATATATATATATATATATATATATATACATACATATATATAAAACTATATATATATATCTCTAGATATATCTATATATATATATATATATATATATATAGCTAATTAGCAAGTAAAGGGGTACATGTCATGAGGCCTGGGGTGAAGCACCAACCTGCAAAAATGTTTTAAAAGTGTAACAGCAGGTCTCAGAATTTGCTGTTATTATAATTTAATCTCACTAATTTTATGTGTTTTGACTTGCAGTATTGGGTTTCACACATCCAAAGGGAGCCATATAGCTGACCCTTCCCTCCCATTTCCATCCTTTTTCCTCATTTCTACTAGATGAATCCTTTATAGCCACCACTAACAAAAAGGAGAAATGCCATGATGCCCCAACGACAGAAAACACTGAAAAAAAATTAGAGGTGATGGGAATATGTTTTACTGGACTGACACAGATTGAGCAATTTATTGTAAATGGTATCAAAGCACAACTGTATTCCAGTGTTCGCCTCCATTATTGCATTCAAGAGTCCAACCACTTTCTCTGTGGAGTACAATTTCAGGATTTTCAGTATTTAATATTTTCCCTTCATTTGCCACCCATCACTCTTCCTTAGATTTTGTAGCAATTTAATATCTTAAAACCCTTTCCAGTCTCTTCTCTGGTTCATATTCCCAGCAGCACACTAAGACATCCTCTTGTTCAGTGTCCCCATTTCATTGCTGTCTCAGTAACCCTTCACTACCCACTTTAAACAAATACGTTAACCCTGTACTGACACTGACTCCAGATTTGAGCTCAGTATTACAGAAGAGGTCTCACCATTTCTGTTCATTGTGGGAAGATGACATCTGCATCTCTACAGTCCAGTCTTTGGGGTTACATATGAATTAGCAAATTCAGTTTTTTCCAGACACCTCATTTAGGTGACATTGGTATGCCTGAGAGGTATGAACCCCCTAGAGACCCTTGTTTAATACATTAAATACCAATGTCATGTTTTATGTATTCATTTGTTATTCTAGTAAACCCACTAGCACAAGCCTCCTTTCAGGGATGGCCCAGAAGGATATAATAAAAGAAAATGCATGCAAATTCTTGGGAGGGGGCCCATCTTTATATTAGCTAAATCCAATGCCTGGAAAATCTATGCCTAGTGGCTCAGATTACATCCACAATGGTATATAGCTCAGCATGCAGTTGGTCATTCCCCTGTCTTTTCACATTAGTATACACCACAGTTCTGCCTACATATTATTCTAATACCCAGTGCTTTCCCTTCCTCTAGCTTCTTTAAGTGTGTTGCCCTAATGCATGCTATATCGTGACTGTCCAGACCAATGTGAATAAATTTGCAGGCATGCAATGCACTCCAGCTGCCATTTATTTGTCTGCTGTATGAGTCATACTGGGTTATACTGCCAAATGGCTCTCAATACATTCCCACTTCTCTGTCTTGGTGCCGTTACCAGATGTGTGATTATATTCCTTAGCCTCATTGTCCTCTCCAGCCCAAATGGGTTAAACAAGAATACCCTTCACACCAAAGCCTGTGGCACCCCACAGTCACTGACATAACACTACCACTGCCACAGTTAGCAGCAGTGTCCCTAACTTGACACTGCCACTAACTGCACTACCATCCTTTGTATTTTTGCCATTTTCCAGTTTCATATCCATCTCATTAAGCTGAGTCCCACCCCTATCATACCCCCTTATGGAGTTTAATGTCAAAAGCTTTGCTGAAATTCACATGCAGTGTATGTAACATACTCTCCTTGTCCACTTTGACAGGGCACTGGTCATATAACTGGATCAGAGTAAGACTGGCAAGACCTTCCCTGTGCAAATCCATAATGATAGTACTGTTCTGCTTGAAAAGTTCCATTCAGGAGCCCCACTTTGCAAAATTATCTCCGTGATATTTCCTGGAATGATGGCTGCTCTGGAAAACTGTACTGATTACCTTAAGCTTCAAAATGTAACCACTTCCCCCACAGAGTCACGCCTTAAGTAACTTGCCCATTACTGAATGTCGCATTTAGTGCACTGGGTTTGCAATCAATTCTGACATCTCATTTACAAACTCTTGTTGGAGACTGAGTTGTCATAAACAGTCTAAATATGATATCATTGACTCACCCACTTTTGTATGCAAAGTAGGTCATAGAGCTTGTGCTACCCACCCCCCCTGAGGATATGAGAAATGAAATCTGTATACTCACTTCTTACGGTCAATAAGTATTGAAAAATGACTGAACTTGTGTGTGCAGATATTCACACAGCAAACACTTGCTTCTGCTTAAGAAGTGATCCAAAGATACACACACACACACACACACACACACACACACACACACACACACACACACACACACACACACACACTCAGTAAACACTGAAACATTATGGCTGGAGAAGCAAGATATAATAGGAGAGACTGTGCCCTCCATATCAGTGAGTAGGCTGTAATCCTGATGTAGTAGGTTGAGTAAAACATGCATGAAGGCACATAATGCAGTTTGTCAAGCAGGGCTACTAAAGTAGGCAAAGGGGGTGTGCTGGGCTGTAGATGAATATATATATATATATATATATATATATATATATATATATATATATATATATATATATATATATATATATATATATATATATTTATATATATATATATATATATATATATATATATAGAATAAGATTTAATCACTTTACCTAAGGCCCTCATCTGCTAACATTTTCTGTGTGATATACAGTTGATTTCAGAGCAGCACTATTTAAAAGTCGTGGTACAGTGCCACAGTGACAGTGTTGCGACCATCCACTATGCCTGTGGTGGGAGACTAAAAAGGACAGAGAGAATGCAGCTGCATGAAGGAGGTATGCCAGTTCTGTCAAATAACTACTTAGAAAAGCATGTGAAGATCAGTACAAATGAACGACAGTGCACTATATCAGTGGGACCCGTGTGTGTTTATTAGCATATGTCAGTAGCTTAATGGTTTATCAAACAAAACACAGGAAATACCCAGATAAATACAGTGACAGAAATGTCCCTATAATCCCTGCTACTTTGTTAGGCAACTAGTTGCAACAATAAAATGTACAGAAAGGAAATATAACTGCTTAGCAAATCCTTTTTTGCCAGTCTACAACTGATCAGATTCTCAAAGTCAGGTACTATAAACACTTTGACAGATTGGTAGCTGAGTGATGAATTCAAATGTCCAATTGGAACAACACCAAATTACACTCTGACATAAAATACAGAAGTTTCACATGAAGACAAAATTGTCAGACTCATTATGCAGGAGTTTGTGCCCCCTGTATCCTCTTAAAACAACTGTTATCAACCGCACTGCAGGGCAGAGGAAATACAAACACTATTATCTCCACTGAAGACAAGAAAATTATTTAGTACCACAAACGACCAGGAATTATACCTCCAAGTTCTTTTATTTTTACAGCAAATGTAAAAAATATCATAAAACTGAAAAGCTCAGGAATAATTCTCTCTTAGCGCCTCGGCTTAAAATAGCCTTTACAGAGCAAATTCATGATGTAATAAAACAGAACTTTTATATAAAATCAAACATCAATTAAATTCATTAATAATTATATAATTAAACAATTAATCAATTAGATATGTTACACATTTTTAAAAAGATATATACATGCTTCCAGGCTTATTCTATCATTTACATTCTCTATTCATGCCCCTGGGATGTAAAGTATTATATTTTAATATAAAAACAGATTCCTTCTTTCTTAATATATATTTTGTAGTATCTTCATCCATATAATCTGTTTTTACTTGTTCTAATATTGTTACCTTTAATTCACTAAAATCACCTTGATGTACCTGATTAAAATGTTCTGCTAAGGGACTTGTAAATTTATTATTTCTTATATCTCTAATATGTTCTTTAACCCTTTCTCCAAGACTTATTTTACTCTCTCCTATGTACAAATTGCGGCAAGAACATTTTATAGTATAGATTTTACCTGGACTTTTACAGGTAAAATTAAGTTGTGTATGAAATTGAATGCCATTAATAGTATTAAAAGTTGATACTACATATTTACATATTGCACATTTCCCACAAGGCATTAAACCTGCCCATTTCATTGCTTTACTAATTCCTGTGGTCTTCTATAGGTACTATGAACTAAAAAATCTTTAAGGCTACTGCCACGTTGGTATGAAAACTTTAAGACTACTTCTTTTAAGAATGAAACTTCCCTTATGACTATTTGCCAATAATTCCAATAAGTAACTGACCTTGCTTGTCGGAGAATAATGTATATTTTGAAACATAATATAACTGCTTTTCTGAAGTTAACTTATGCAATTACTTCTTTTTTATTATATTACCTCTATAACTATTTCCCCTCTTAACCTTATTATTAAATACCTTACTATAACTATAAGCCACCATATCTGCATTATACCCCCTATTAATAAACATATTTGCCACTTTATTAGCCTCTTGCCTGGCTTCACTCACATTATTACATAATTTGTTTGTTCTTAAAATTTCTCCAAAGGGGATATTATTGAGTGTGTGCCTTGGATGACAACTTTGAACATGCAACATATGATTTACTTGATGACATTTTCTAAAAATACTAGTTTTAATCTCACCATTCTCAGCATTTCCTTGGCCTTCCAAAGTGATATCCAAATAGTTTACATTAACTCCCTCTTATAAACCGTCATACTTTATTTGATATTTATTTTCATTCATGTATTTAAGAAATGATTGTTTTTCATGTTGTCCTCCCTGACAAATAAAATTAAGGTTGTCAGTGAACCGGAAATATTTAATGAGAAATTAAAAAAAAAAAAAAAATTACTTCTATAAACATGAGTATTTTCAACCATGCCCATAAACAAATTTGCATACATGGTGGCAAAAGCTGCCCCCATTGCTGTTCCCTGCAATTGTCTGTATAACTGACCATCAAATTCAAAAATATTATTAATTAAACAAACATTTATCAACTCTTTAATGTTTTGTGTTCTAGGACTGTCTTTCAAAAAATATTCTATGGCTTGCATACCAAATTCATGATTTATACTTGTATACAAGCTAAAAACGTCCAGTACTAAAAAGTGCATGTTGCCATTCCATTTTACATCCTTTATTTTTATCAATAAAGTCAAATGAATCCTTTATGTAAGAAGGTAACTTTATTACTTCTTGTAATAAAAACTGATGCAAGAAATACCCTAAGTTATGAGTAAAATACAAACACTAGTTTGCATCAACTTCCACCAAAAATCCATGTCTTGGCACAACAGGATAGCATTTTTTGAAAAGTCAGTGACAACCTCTCATTAGTGCAGTCTTTCAGTTTGCTCTTCTTGTTATTGTGTTGTCACTGATTTATCCAAATTGTTGACAATAAATTGTATTCCCATGCTGAAAACCTCAGGATGTCCCCAACCTTGCCCACTTTCATTACACCATAGAGGATAAATCAACAAATGGATGCAGCACTGGCTAGCAGAGATCAAATATGTTATTAAAACTTATACATGAGTGAGTTTCCCAGATAAATGAAACTTGGAAAATAAATCGCCTTAAATACTTTTATAGTTATGAACCTGACACTGGTATTTCCCAAGGAAATAACAGCTATTTGTTTATCTTTTGTTGGCCAGGCTAGTAGCCTGCTGTCAGCGGAGACTTGAAATGGTATTTATACTACTTGGGAAATTTGGCCATCATATTGAGGAACTTCCCGTACTCTTTTTGACAGGTGCCATGGGATTGTTTACATCCACTTGAGCTACCACCAACTCAAGCAGATGGGACCTCATTTAACATCTCATCCATAGGATGACACACTCAAGAATGCAACAAGCACCTTATGCTATACTGCAGTATCAGTAACTGATATCCCTGGTGGGGGAATAGAATGCACAGCCTTTTGCACAAAAGGCAGGTTTGATACCTGCTACTCCACTGACACTGCTAAAATACTTCATATAAATGCCTCTTGCTACAAAAGTTAAACATTACTGGCAATTTACAAAGAAGAAAAATCATTCCTGTGTACAACCTACTATTTTACAGCTCTTGACCTTACCCAGACTTACAACTTACTAATGATTCACTTGTTTTCCCTTCACTTAAGTGCTTTAGAACACAGCACAACCCTGGTTCTGGCATAAACCAAGAATCTTGCTTCTGTCTGACTTGTCTAAATGTTTACAAGAGAAAATTTTAGTGTGTGCTTTCCAAACAGCACAAGTATGCAGGCAGATTATGTGAGCTAAACAGCTAGACTAGATACTATCTCCTAATATGACCAAACTCTGTTTTTATAACAATGCCAATGAATGATAATATAAATAATACACTTAAAAATCAGACTTGGAATGTTTGTAGTTTGCACTGTTGCAATTCCCCACTGTATTGTACATTTTGCATGTAGTTTCTGCATATTCCAAATTGGATATCTATTTTATTTGTATATGTAAATTGTTAAATGTTGCCTATTGATCTTTTAGAGCTTTTTGGAAATGTCGTCTGTTAAATGATGCTTGTGGAGCTTTTCTCCCCGGGCCGCTGCTGAAAATGGGCCTGTGTCCAGTCGAACTATCCCGGTAACCAAATTTAAAATAAAATAAAATAAATTAAATAAACATTTCCAGTCATACCTCTCAACCAAGCTAGAATAATAGATTTTGCAATATTATGTATTTTCTGAAGGATATGAAGTTTGAAACTCAAATGTTTGTCATTATTTAGTGACTTCAATCTTCAGTGATTTGTCAGAAAACCATACATTTTATTAGGAACAGACAAAAAATATGAAGCAAAAATCTGGACTTTCTGTGAAAATCTGGACTGTTTAGAGATATGTTTCTAGCTGGAATATTACAAAAAAGGGCAAAAACCTCAGACTGAATTACAAAAACAAAGAAAAAGAACTCAGACTGATTCATAGGTAAGTATTATATGTGTTGTCTTGCCAATTTCCCTCAAAGTTGAGAGTCAAATGCTATATCTTCTGTCTGTGAGGTAACCATGTTAACCATCATGCTAACTGCCAGTCCCATGTGTTACGAAACAATAAATTAAAAGTTCCATTAATTTTACTGCCATTTTATACTATTTGCAAATCTCTTTAATTTGCTGTCTAGCTACCAGGTCACTAAAACCTTCTGATTATATTATATAAATATTACTGTAGGTGTGATATTATCCACTTTATTGCATTTCCCAAGGTATTCCATACCAAATCCAAAAGGGCAAGTCTAAGGCAAGGGATGCAATGTTGTCCAGATAATTTTGTCTTATGGGTGTCACTTCAAGTTTTATTTTATTCATGATGATAGGAAACATTTTTTCACCAAAATAAATATGTGCAAAATATCTAGCCAAACAATGAATCACTGAGGTTTGCAGACCTTAAAGAGGAGTAAATGTGTTTCTTTTGTATGGTTATTGGATTTTTTTAAATAAAATGGTCACCTGCTACCACCACTGCTGATGTTAGTAATGTGATATCCCCTCCAGATTTATCCAGCCCGTAGAGAGAAAAACTGCTGATAATGCACATGTTAAATGCAGTGAACTGAGTGTCAGTCTGACAATGTTAGAAAGACAGATTATAACTTGGTTTCTTTTGAGAATGTCCTCTCTTAGTTATTACATAAAATTCAGTCCTTTGGGCCTTGTCTACTACCAAGTGTATACTGTGTGTGTGTGTGTGTGTGTGTGTGTGTGTGTGTGTGTGTGTGTGTGTGTGTGTGTGTGTGTGTGTGTGTGTGTGTGTGTGTGTGTGTGTGTGTGTGTGTGTGAGTGCGTGTGTGTGTGTGTGCGTGTGTGCGCGTGTGTGTGTGTGTGTGTGTGTGTGTGTGTGTGTGTGTGTGTGTGTGTGTGTCTGTCTGTGCCTATACATGTGTGTAGCTGTGTCTGTCTGTCTTTGTCTGCCTGTGTGTGCATATATCCTTTTTCCATGTAACCACATGGCACATCTTCCCAAAATGCTGTGTGGTAAGCATGCAAGTGGAGGTTTGAACAGAGGTAGCAACAGAGCGTAGCAAATTCTGACTTTTACCTGACATTGCTGCATTTGTTTTAGTTGCCTTCTGGTGTTGTTGTGTGACTAGACATGAACTATGTAGCATGCACTAGTTTCGTCATAACATCTGCTATACTCCATGCAACATGTTGTTCTGCCACTTCTGGTTTTGTTATATCACATAGATCTACACCAGACACTGACACCTGTCCTGTGCTAATCTATAATGGCCTTGGTGTCCATGGAGGAAGGTTATTAATTTCTGCAATCCTCCTATCAAGGAATCTGAAGTGTGACTTGAGAAGCTCAAATACATATTCAGTAACAGCACTCGTCTAGCCAAGAGTAACATTAGAAGAGTATTTCTGTAATTTATGTAGATGTCATACTGATATTATCAACCATAGCTTAAGATAATATTTTTTACAGGGGTTACTACATATCACAGCCACACAGAATGAGTTATACATCACTAGAAACTAAGATTTGTATACGTGCCAACTGAATACCCCTCTGAAAACAGCAATGGAGATCATATGTGCACCATATATGTTCATATTACACACACTGTCAGCTAACTGAACAAACCCATTCATTATGATGCCATCAAGCAATCTGTGTTACAGACCATAGGGTTAACTGAAAGAATGTTAACCCTTGTAACATGCATGCAAACAATGGCAGCCCAGGCTGAAAGGAGGAGAGTGATGTCACAGAAGTCATCTATTATTAGTGGATCTCTCCTGTAAGTCTATTTCTTCCATATGATTAATCAGCACATCAAGAAATTTTTGTATTTTTAATGCACATTATTTTAAGACCTTCACTGTATACCCTGCTGGATGCTGAAAAGTCCACGTGGCAATAATAACTGACAATATATGCCCTACTGTTTAAGGTTTTCAGTACACGTGAACACATTTTAAGTACTTTCGTTTTAAATTTTTTAATGTGGAATAACATTCAGGTGCTGTGTATCCTGTTATCTTTTTATTTTAATGCTATTTACATTGTTAAAATGACATTTACATTCACTTTGTAGGTATGTATGAATAAATTAGCAATCAGAGTGTTGCTATTTTAGTGCTAAAAAATATGTTAGAAACATCACACTTGTTTGTTAAACAAATGTGAACATAGTTATAGCTGTTCAGAGTTTAGTTTACAACACAGAAGCTGGTGTGTTCAATGTTCAGAAGTTCAGTTTGAACTAAGGGTAAAAGGACTCCCTGCCAAGGAGAGACAGTATTTACCTGGGGAATACTTCTATGGTACTTGTTTAAAAGCTAAGCAACTGCCTTTATTGTCCTGCAACTATCAAAAGTCTGCTTGCTGATAGAACATTTGCCATGGTTATTTCTTGTTCAATTCTATTTTAAGTGACTCAGAGATGGGATAACTGAAATGGAAAATCATATTTTTCAAACTATTTAAATGGAAGCCCATACTATTTGGACTATTAAAAACCATCATTGGTCTGTGCAGCTCAAAAGTCTAGCTACCTCTTTGGTTTTATAGCAGATCATGTTCCCCAACAATTCCATGAAATTATTTGCTCTAAAATGTTAAATATCAGTTGCCAGATTTCTACAGTAGCTCGCTTTTATAGGTCAAGTCAAAGTCCGGTTTGTACAATTGCTGAGAATTAAGAGGGACAACCAACACAGCACAATTGGCCATCATTTAAAATACTATACTCCCACATCTCTCCTACTAAGTAAAGATGCAACTAAGATCTAAATTACCCTAAAAATTGTAATGGGCTCCAGACCCATAGGGGTCATTTATTTTGCTGGCATAAAAGGAAAAAAATCTCCTAAAAATAAAGGAAATTTAAATAAGGAAAAAAGCAACAGTTTGGTTCAAAAATGCCCCTAGATGTTTTCTCAGCAATTCTAAGCAAAATATTACAGATCTTCATATCTTATTTAGCAGAAGGCTCTCCACAGATTTTGAGTAAGTAAAAATGACAAGTAAATAATAAATTAATTAAAAATAAATACATAAATGTGTTCTGAACATGTGGCAAAAGGCCACAATGGTCCCTATACATAAGGGTCAATAAATAGCCAAGCCAGAAAACTATCAGCCTATCAGTCTTAACTGTATCATCTGCAAAGTCATGGAAAGGATACTGGGGAAATTATTAATTTGCTACGACGGCACATAAAACAGCGAAAACCGGATCATGTCTTTAAAACATGGGAAAACTCTTTGAAGAAGTCACAGCTGCACTGGATCAGGGGTTGCCACTGTATGTGGTTTAACTCTTTCCCATAAAGGCATTAAACACCATCTCACACAAATGGATCACATATAAACTCTTCAAGCTCAGATCTACTGGATTCCACAATGGCTGTCTTGAGGAGCTCAAGAGGGTGAGGGTGGGTGGCCAGTTTTCTAGATCAGCTGAGGTAAAAATGGGATCCACTCAGTCATCTCCTTTTCAGCATCTTCTACTCAGGTGCCTGAGTCAACACCAACAATTTCCAGATTTCCATCTTTGCTGATGACCAAAATGTGGTATAATTGTTCTCTTCCTTTCTAATGCTTTAGCATTTTTACATCAGTTAGCTATAACCCATATCTGATGTAAACACGGTTGGCTGACACTCACTATGGGTACATATAGCATAGTCATCTTTTAGTGGCAAACAGTTCATAATATCTAGGATATTGGGGAGCCATTTAAGCGAAAGCCTATGAACAAGGAGCTGTCTACAATTACAGATCAAAGCCTCTCCTTGGATCAGTAAGTTATCATGTTAATAAGGCTATGACTCTGAGTAAATCACTTAACCAGTCAGTGCCCTCAGTCTAAGTCTAACACTGGTCTAATTGGATCAGTGTTCTACCCCAGTCGACAAATACAAACAAATAAATAAATGCATGCATATGCTTATGCACATACATGTATAGATAAGGGTCTTTAGTTGGCTCATAGTACTCGGTAGGACCCCTACTCCCTCTACAGATGTCATTGTGTCTGCTACCCCACTTGTGGTTTGGTCAATCAGCTTGACAACAGTAAAATGAGAGAGAGTTAAGCAAATGTATTGCGTAGCAAAAATAAGTGTGACAAGGATATGTAACAACAGCACAATGTTAGAAATAACTGAGAAACATGGAAGAGAAACACCTGCAGAAATGGAAGATGGAACAGTGCAGAGGCATTATATGGATTCTTACAAGAAGAGAGAGAGTACAGGAGCAGTGGATTATTAGAAGAGCTAGTAAAAGTCATAAAGTGGGATGCAATGCATCCTATCCCTAGGAGCAAGAAAATAAGTTATAATGTACTTGCTCTTCCCAAGGACACTATTTCTGCAGTTAAAACAGTACATATCTCTTCTTAGATGCTCTCTCCTTTAATAAATAAGCAGAACCTGTATAGCCCTTTCCTTCACTGGAATGTCGCTATCACAATTCTGAAATACTGAGCATACAATGCCAGATACAAAATGTATTAATAGGGCTGCTAGTTCACTATTAGATGCAATCCACTACTAGATGCAATCCAGTATCAGTGGCTTAGCAAGTGGCATGTTCATTTGTGATGTGTGGAAGATGAGAAAGCATTGGGTTCTAGCCCTCCCATGTGCTTGATTTCATGGTCTGGTTCTAATGCTGAGGTGCTGTATTTCTAAAGTGCTGTACTTAGAATGTGAGATTAAACTGAGCCACCATCTGTCTGAGGTGATGCTAACTCAAGTGGATGTGAAATTGCTGTGGCACTTACCAGAACAGAGAAGAGAATTTTTTTATTGTTAGCTTTCTAAGTAAAACATACATATGTATCTTTCATTTGATATCATGGTATTATATAACTCTCAAACAAACCAGACTTAAATCTTACATTTCACAAAAAGAAAAATCCTTATGCTAAACAAATGTAATTATAAAGTGTAGATTTGGTTTAACCAGTCTTGTAGAATCCAATTTCATTTTACATAATAACACAGTAGAGTTTTTCAGCCAGCTTTCCCAAACAATGCATGTTATTGTGTTGTTATCTTCATTACTTCAGCCATTATCCTCCTGATAATAACCTTAAATTAATATCTATGTTCCTTTGCTAATCTTGTATACCCAAACTGTATTCCAACATTTTCCATATCATTTTCACAAAACCCTTCATTTTCTGTCTACTGATTCCTAGGTAGATTATTACAATTATTAACATAATTTACATTTTCTTACAACTTTTTGATTTTCTCTGCTAAGCAGCACCATATCATTTGTCCAGGTAAAACTGTTAGTTTTAAATAGACCCTCTATAATTTATTTGACATCTATTTCTTTTCTCATTTAAGAACTTCATTAATTCAATGTACAAACAAAAAGAACTTCAACGTTACCAATTTTATAACCTTATTGCCTCCTTTTTTTCACAACTTTATTGCCTCCTTTTTTTACAACTCTCTTTTTCCTTTAATAATTCCCATTCCTACTCCTAGCCTTCCCATTACAATTTCCAGTGTTACACATTAACTGCCTTTTCTACAGCTATACTTGTCATCTTCTATCATTTTTTCTCTCTCCCCGCAGCAATCTCTCTAATCCAGTATAACAATTTCCTTTATATATTTTATCTTACCTATCCCACTTCTTCAGTTCCTACATACTTTCAGGTTCTCCACTCATTCATTCTTCTACCCATGTGTCTACTGTTTCTGCTATCTGTCTAATATTACAGCAAACAATCAGTCCAGGACCAAACACGGCTCCAGGTTAAAACCACTTTTAATAAAAACAGACTAAAAACACAAAAAAAAAGGGTTAGCGCTTTCATGCTCTACAATAGCCACTTTATCAGAATACTTACAACAATACATATACATTTTAAATACTACAATCAATTGATCAATGAAGCAATTTACGATCTCTAAGGAGGGGTTTTAAAGGCACATAGCCATTTAACCCCAATTCTGTATGTGCTTGTAACAAAGTTATCCATCTGGTTTCAGCTTTTTCTACTTTATTATTCAGATCACCCCCTCTTTTATCAGCATAAATACACTGTAAAACAATAAAACTAAAAGAATGATCACTATGAACCTGTATATGCTTATATAAGACACTAGTAATATTTTTGTGCCTAATATAGCCAGTATGTTCTAGTAAGCACTCCCTTAATGTCCTAGTAGTCTTTCCAACATAGAAACTACTACATTTATCACAAATAGCAAGGTAGATTAAATTCTTACTAGAACAATCGGCATAAAATTTCGGTGCAAACCTAAAATCTATAACTGGATGGTTAAAACCCTTAACCCTCGAAATATAACAGCATGCTGCACAATTTCTACAGGCAAATGTCCCTTTCCTATCCGACACTGGTAACTGCTTCATACACCTTTCATAGCAAAGTTGCCTCATAAGGGATAATCCATTTTTAAAACAAAATCATGGTGTTTCACCAACAATCCCTGAGATTCTATCATCTCATGTAAGCACTGGCCAGTTATTCCTAATTAAATCAAACTTTTGAAAGTCAAAAAACAAACCACAATCCAAAAATCGGCCTCAGTTGCAACAAGATGAAGAAAGATAAAAAAAGTGACAGTAAAGAAATGTTCAGGATTTTGGATAAAAATTGGATAATTTTGACCTCAAGCAATGACATTAGACAATGCATAAGTGAGAAGCCTATTGTGGTATATAGAAGGGTCAAACCCTAAAGAACATCTTTGAAAGGAGTTACCAGATTCGGAATGGGGGCCATATGAAGAAGTGTGGGACATGCAATTATTGCCAACATATTAAGGAAGGGTCAAAATTTAACATAAATGGTATAAAGGTCTATTTACAAAAAAAGTGCAGCTGTTATACTGAGAAGGTGGCTTATTGTGTGTTCTGTTCCAAATGTGCTTGTTTTTATATTGGAAAGACGTAAAGGAAACTTAAAAACCGTATTTATGAACATTTGAGGGATATCAGACTGCAAAAAGAAACCAATGCCCTTGCAAAATATTGTATAGAATGGCCCAGACATGATTTTAAATTCACTGTTATTGAAGTTATTGAACTAGACCCAAAAGGTTGACCTTGGACTTTATATTTGGAGAAAAGTGAGGCCATATGGCAGTTAAAAACGAATGCAACTCAATGGCCAGGCTTAAATGAATCTGTTGCAATTACTTGCTTTTTAAGATTAAAAGCTTTAGACAGATGATGCTTTTAAAGAAATGTTCTTGTCATTTTTAATAGTTGAAACATATGCATTAATTTTATGCTTTATATATATATATATATATATATATATATATATATATATATATATATATACATTTGTGAATTTTATACTGTATCTATTATGTATTTATTTATACATGTATTTATTCATTTATATTACAATATATTAGGGTTATTTGAAGTATACAACATATAGGAAATGAGGTTTTATTAAATTGTATTTACACATATTCAATTTTATTTTAATAATGTATTTTATAGTTATGTATTTATATGTATTATAGTGGGTAATATTTAGGATGATGAATGTTTTATGTGTGATTATCTGACATTATTAGATGTAAATTGTAGGAATAGTCATTGCTCATGAATTATTCATGAACCCTGGATATTGATTGGTTCAGTAATTAACTTTCAATTATAAATTTGCTGTCAGTTGGGGCATGCTCTGTCTTGATAAAGTCTCCAAATGGTTGGAGACAAAAGCGCTTGATTCACTGGATATATCTAATTTATTTTAATTTTTATTTGTTAAATTAAAGTTCTTTCTGTAAGCACTTCTTAGTTGTTTATTTAAAATTTTTTTATCTTTCATCTTGTTGCAACCGAGGCCGACTTTTGGATTGTGATTCCTAATTACATCACAGACCATACTTATATTGCTAGAGAAAGTGACAACAGGTCTTACAAACCTATCCTGTGTCACTCTTCTCCTGGGACATATATCATCATTCCTTAAAAAATAATGCGGTGTGCCACTCCGTGCCTAGCTTCTAACACTTCTAAACCTGCTTTATCTAGACCTTTCTTAGAATAACCTCGATCTATCAGATCTTCTTTCAAATCTGTGAGTGCCCGTGTAAAACCTTCATCTTTAGTGTGTAGCCGTAATGTTCTAAAAGCTTGATTTTTAACAATATTCTTAAAGACATCCCCTGGATGCATACTGGTACGATGCAGCAGGGTATTCTTCCTACTTGATTTTTTTTTATAAACAGATATAGGTAACATCCTATCATCTCCTTTAAACAGGTGAACATCTAAAAAATCAATGCAGACTCTACTTACATTCTTGATAAACTTAAGATATTCTGTAGTGGATTCCAAGTAGGCAACAAATGAATCCAACTCAGATAGACTACCATCCCACAAAAGAAAAATATCCACAAACCTCCTAAAGAATCTCAAATGCTCAGAGAAAGGGTGAGAACTCAAAACAAATCCCTCTTCCTAACTAGCCATAACCAGGATGGCGTAGCTATTGGCACAAGAGGTGCCCATAGCCACGCCAACCTTCTGCAAATAAATCCTCTCTTTAAACATGAAAACATTATTTTCCAATATGAGATCTAAAAGTGCACAAATCAAGAAAATCATATCATGAGAATATTTGCTGTGCTTATGCAGGAAGAGTCTAACAGCTTCTACCCCTTCTAAATTAGGAATAACAGTAAACAATGTGTTTACATCAAATGTAACTAAAACATAATTGGTCAAATCATGCATAGAACTGAACTCATGTAGATCTATTAGAAAATGTTGTGTATCTCTAAGTACAGTAATAACATCATTAACTACAGCGCTGAGTTTGTGTTCTACAAAAATTGACATAGGCTCCGTCAACCACCCACTGCCCGAAACAATGGGTTGAAGAGGAGGATCCTTGTCATTCTTATGAATGTTAGGCAATCCATGTATAACAGGTGTGAGGGGAAAGTCAACTGAAAAATAGTTGTAGAGATCTTTATCTATCAACCTATTTATCAAGTCATATAATTCATTACGCACATGTTGAATCAATCTACCCATACATTTTTACTGTAATTCAATATAAACATGTTCATCAGAAAGCATGTGCAACATCTTATCATCATATATGACTTTATCAAAAATGACAGTCCCCCCACCCTTATCAGCTGGTTGAATCTGAATATCCATATTGCTCTTCAAAGAATTCAGGGCAATATTCTTTTCATGAGTCAAGTTAACAAAGGTATTCCTATCATACTTTTTCTCATTTTCAAGCAAGTCCCGTTCACACTTATTCAGAAATAATTCAGCAGATTTATCCATTTGCAGACAAAAAACACTAGGTCTCTTATATTTAGTCATTGTACCATTGTCGCAAGGAAAAAACAGTTTTCAACATAATGCTACATGCAAAAAGTCTCAACTGTAAAATTGTCTCAACCACATCAGTCCTGCTGGCAGGTATAAATGATAAACCTTGATTCAGTACACTAACCTGTTCAGCGGTAAGTGGATGAGAAGACAGATTGAAAACTAAGTCATTCTTAGTTGCTTCCAGGTCAACTTCTTGTTCACTGTTGTCTCGACTAACATTTTATGTCTTTTATAGGGACCAGGAGTACTGGAAAAGGAGTTACTGAAGCTGATGGTGAAGTCGCTATCTTCTGTCTCGCCCCAAGCCATTCATTCTCATTATTCAATGATGCATGCCCCTCATTAGACGACAAAGTCATACCAACGCCCTCTGCTGTCAAGGAGGTATGAACTACAGATAACAAAGGGGTGTATCTAACCTCCTCATGTTGAATATTCATTGGAACTTCACTTTGTATAATAACAGACTCTTTGTTTCCATCGTGAGTATTTTCCAAAACAAAAAAAAATACATCCTCTGTGGGAGCTGATAATATGCCAAGCTGCCTACTGAATCGCATTAAACTGGAGGATTCAACCTGATCATATCCACTGGCTTTGCCCTGAGGTTTCTGCACAGCAGTTGTGATGCCACTCCACAAAGGCAGCCCCACCATGGACCTCGGGAATTAGAAACCAATCAGCCTGATAAGACCCACTGTAAGATCAGAGAATGTATTATAACAGACCTGATAAGCTACAATGTAAACAATTTTAAAAAACCTGACCCCCAGCAGTTTGATTTTATTAAAGGCAGATCCTGTCTAAAGAATCTGGTGAATTTATTTGAGACAGTGATGCCAGCTGTGGACAGTAGTCATGCTGTTCATATAGCATACCTACACTTTGCTAAGGTATTTGAAACCATACCACATGATGCCACATGTGCTCTAAATTGATACCTATGTAGTTAGATGGATAGCTAATTGGCTGAGGGACAGGACCCACACTGTGAGGATGGCAGGCACATCCTCAGAGAGCATGAGTAACCAGTGGGATACCACAGGGATCCATTTTGGTAGCCTCTGCTATTCAGAGGATATGTCTTGATCTCCAAATCAAAATGAGGAACACTGATTAATTAAGTTTGATGACAACTGTAAGCTGTAAGTTATGCTTAATCTCCTTCTGATATGCAGAAACTACAAAGTGAATTCATGCATGTTAATAGCTCATGTGCTGAAAATGGGCTAAAACTAAATGTTAGAAATGCATTATTGTTGCATTTGGCAAACAAACTATTCACTCAGCTTACAGTATAGAAAATACCCCACTCCAAATGAAGATGTAAGAACTTTGGTACATGGGTAGATAACTCACCCTCCTTTCCTCGCGGTGTTGCAACAGTGGTCAGGAAATCATTATACCTGGCACAGCTGATCACAAAGTGTATTTCCTCTAGATTCAAAGAAGTCTTTACCTCTTTATGTTCTACACTGATCAAGTCCATCACCTAATATATTGCCCCTTTAGGATGTATCTTACTAAACATATCAATCAGTTGGAGAGACTCCAAAGGTTCCTGACAAAAAAGATCATGGGTCTAAAGGGCCTGAGCTAGCAACGGAAGCTGGAGGCTTTCTCCTTGTATTCAGTGTTCTATAGGTTCCTTAGCAGTGATTTCTGCCTTGCCTTCCAGGTCATTAGAGATCCTGTATTCCAAGGCTTCTTATTTCTCCACAAATCAGGCAGTCCATCAAACACTAGAACCAGAAATCTAAACCTGCTTCAGTAGAAAAAAAAACATAGTGGAGATACAAATTTGTTACGCAATGACTACCTTTTCATTGAAACAAACTTTTAGTCAGACCAAGCAGTGTGACAGACTATCTTCCTTCAAGAAATAATTAGAAAATTGGATGAGTATTTATAAATTCACCCACAGTATGACTGGTCTAGTGCTCCTTGAAAATAAAGAAAAGGTCTGAAAGCAGGTATTGGCAAGACGTAAAACTTTTACTTCTGCTTTATTTATTCTAAAGCCTTTGACTGTGTGGCCAATAATAAACTGCCCAAAAAGGTAGACAAATTGGGATACCAGGGCATTTTTTTTGTTTCCTAAGGAATCTATATGTGGAACTGAGTATGAAATATCTGACTAGTTCAAGACTGAGAAAGTATGATATGGCTGTATATTGCCACCCTACATACTACTTTTATATGCTGAATGTATTATTTGAAATATTGGATTACATGAACCAGATGCTGGAAAAATTGCTGGAATAAACACTAACAACCTCAAAAATGCAAGTGATACTACTCTAATGACTGAAATGAAGAAGAATTGATGAGCCTGCTGATGAAGCTGAAAGAAGAAAGTGCAAATGTGTGCTCAACATAAAAAAGCAGAATTACATCATCTAGCACTATCAATTATTTGCAACTAGATCGACTAAAATGGAGGAAGTGACAGCTTTTATTTTCCTAGGTTCAAGGCGTTCTGCAGATGGTGACCACTGCCATGAAATTAAAAGGCTTTTTGGAAGGAAAGCGATGTCAAATCTGTACAAGATTGTAAAGCCCAAAGACATTACATTGTCAATATAGGTCCATAGAGAAAACTTTGCATTTTCCATGGACTGTAGGAAGACTGAATCAGTCAATGACTAAGGAATTAAATTCATACTGTTCACTGGAAGGCCAAATAGTATAATTAAAACTGTAATACTTTGGCCATATAATGTGAAGACAGAATTCACTTGAAAAGACACTGATGTTAGGAAAGATCTGAGACAAAATAAGAAGATGAAGGCAGAGGTCAAGGTGCAAGGACAGCATTACTGACGTAATGAAACTGAATTTGGAAGAACTTAAAGAAGCAGTTGTTGACAGACAGGCCTAGTATACTAAAGTCCGTGAGGTCGCAAACAGATGGATTTAATTAAATGATTAAACAATGTAAGATTGTGTCTCATATAAATATAGTTTTGTCAGAATAAATCCTATATAAATGCAGTATTTTCTTTACATAAATCTAGAAATGCAGTCATACTAAAGCAGACCTATATCTTCATTTTATATATTCCATTTTACATACAGCTTTGGTAAATACAGTTTCAGTGAAAGACACTAATGAGATCAGTGGAATAACCTTCAGGCCAAAATGCTGACAAAGACTTGAGGAATTAGAATTTTTGTTAAGACCTTGCAAAGATACAAATGCAGCTCAAACACAGGAACCTGCAATAATAAATCTTATTTAGATGGCTCAAGGCTTGAGAACCAAGGTTAAGGAGGCATGTACAACTAGATAGGAAATTTACAGAGGTTGGATATTAAAATAGATTCTTCCCAGATAGAAGCCAGTTCAGAAGTTCCAATTTGCAGAAACTACAGAGAACACTTCCAAGTTCAGTTACAAAAGAACAGTGCTGTTTGCTTCCATTCTGCAGTTACAGAAGAACAGTTAATTTCAATCTTCAGAGCTACACAAGTCTAAGTATTCAGTCTGCAGTCTTCAGAATTTCAGAGGCTTCAGTTTGATTCAGTTTATTATCAGCATTGCAGTGTGAGACAGTTTCAGTAAGATACATCTACTTCCATTGTATGCTGCTACTTCAGATGTGAACATTCTTGTACATGATACACTGCATTTATCAGACAACTACAGGATCATGACTTTTATTCTGAAAGATGCAAGAAGAGATTTGGCACTTTTTCAGTACAGCTACAGACATCCGATTCATTTCTTTCATACAACATCGATAACATTGGCAATAATCCTCCATTATTCCTGTACTCTATTTAGATATGCCTGAGAAAATGTCCCTGGTCCATCCAGTCATCCATTTATTTAGTCACTTATGTTTTGATTACCCACATAATCTAGTTTAAAGTCACAGGAGAGCCCAGCTCTCAAGGAAGAGATACTGATCCTGAATTAATCCTGAATATGGTACCATCGTAGGATGCACTCATGTCCTCATGCAGTCCTCACAGCTATGGATTCTTTGCAGGAACATCATATCAGTTCATATATGGCACATTTTTGGGAAATGGAGGGAAATGAAGCACCTGGTAAAAACCTTCCTGGATACAGGGAGGATGTTGCAGAGAAGGCACTCCAGCTAAGAACTAAAGCAGAAAACAAAGTTCTGTGAGGCAACAGTGCTAAATTCTGTGCCATTATGTCACTCAGCTCTGCTCCATCATAGCTCAAATGACCTGCATCATCTCTTGACATCAGCTCATCTATAGGCTCTATAGCAGCCTTTGTAGATCCTTTGCTATAACTCCACCATTTTTACTTTGTTGTTGTTCCTTAACATCAGACCATAAACCATCTGACACTGTAGTTTGTGAGACAAAAAACACATCCAATCCCAGCAATTTAAAAGCAGTAATACCAGTATCTGTTTACTCAAATTATACCACCGCCACAGTGCCCTTTGTCAGCTTCAAGGCTACCACTATTACATTCCTTCCACTTTTCCATTCAGCCACATCTAAATTCATCTTCTCTCACCTAGAAACCACTCAATAGCATCCCATTTAAAGATTAGGAGAATATCTCTTGTATCCTGGTCAAATTAACCCTGGTCAATATGAATACTACCTCAGATCTCCTCTATTCCATACAAAATGGGACTACCCTAGTGAACAAAAGTAACTAGTTACAACTAAAGAGTTAATTATCTGATCATTGATTATCAGAAACATCAGTTATCATAACCAGCCATCCAAAGTTTTCAGGTAGGAAAAATCATAAAGTCTGAATATGTAAACATTATACATATTTGTTTGAGCATGTTTTTGAGCATGTAACCAACTTGTGAGTGAAAAATATTCTTTATTGTCCATTGGAATCACTGAATGGTTGAAAAGTGTATTCCTGCATGCAGAAAAAAACAAGATTTTAGAAGTTTTTTATCCAGTAGAATTATATGTTTCATTATCCAAAGAATTTGATTATCCAAACTACTCTAGGTCCCAATTAGTTTGGATAATCGACTCTCTGCTGTATTAAAAAGTGGAGTAACAAAAGTATACTTACTTACATATTAAGACTGCTGCTCACAAAATGTACTCAGATGGGAACCAGTGACTGTGTCTAAATACACTCATGACTACCATAGCCCCAGATGATTTAACCTAGTCATTGTAAAGACCACATAAAAGGGGTTCTGATCCACCTGAATAAATTGTGTAATGAAGTGCTAAAATAAGACAGGGTAACATATGAGCTGACAGAAAATATTCTAACATCTATATGTGAAAATAAAGGAGAAATTGTAGATATAGGAGGACATTGACTATGTCCAGTGTATATTGATGAATTTTGATTCAGGTACCAGAAGAAAGTATGAAGCACCATTCTGGGACATAATACATGTAACAGGGATTAATAAATCCTATTCACTATAACGTTTAGCATTCTACAAATCACTGAATGTATCTATTTGCACCTTCCATTTCAGAATGTGCAAGTCCTTCAGATGAGATGTTAAACCGAAGACCCATCTGCCTGAGTTGGTAATAGCTCCAGTATATGTTAATGATTTCATGGCAGTTAACAAAGAAAGAGTATAGGATGTTCCACAGTGCCTTGGCCAGCTTTCCCCCAGTCTTTATGAATACCACCTTGGGTTTCCCTTGAAAAGAGGCCACTGACGGAGTGTGAATTACCAAGTCAAAAAAGTATAAATAAAATCATCAAACAGTATCACAAGAAAAGATTGATTCTTCAACCTTGTCACTCACCAGTCTTAATGAAATAGTCATTGTGGTAAAGGCCTGAGCCTCCACATTCTCCCTTAATGAATTATTTTTAACTCTGTGATCTTACAATTTTAAGGAAATCTTAATTTGCTGATCTTCAGAGAAACTGACTGAAGTTTGACAAGCTGTTAGAGGTAATGTGCATTTTCAGTTAGTTTACAGTAAGAACAGCAGAACTTCAATGTACCACAATATTACAGAGTATCAGAATGCCAGATAAAAGGAAATCTGAATATTTTAAGCAAAGTGTTTACGTATTTGCAATAGTCAAGTAAGTTAGGATATGTGTAACTTTAGATTCACAGAGGTTGCTCAAGGCAATATGGTTTTACTTAACAGCTTTATTTTTTTCAAAGAAAATAACATCTTTCCTGCCTACGTGTATGAGACATCAAGAACATTAAAATGAATAAATGGACAAATATGGAAGACTGCTTAAATGTAAAGCTTTTATCTACATAAACATGGCTTTAATGTCTTCTGTTTATTTCATTCATGATCCAATGATACACTAAACAAAATAGACAGAAGTGATACAATAAGAAAAGCAACTAAACTAGCAGTTACCCTTGGTAAAGCTCATACTGTGTGTGATTCTTTCTTAAATGTATTAATTTCTTAATCAGGTAAGCACACTAAGTACCAGGAAATCTTGTCAAGAAAGACCAGAGAACATTATCTCATTAAGTGACTTGCTCAGAGTCACACGGCAAGCAAATGTAGATTGAGGGACCCAAACCTAGAACTATAGGATGAAGCTCAGTAGCTCACACCACTAATCTGCTGCACTAAACTGAAAGCTACATTTGAATGTCTTTCTTCCCCTACCAGCATAAATGCAAAGGGTCCATTAATTATCAGTATTGTGACTGCATCTGTTGTCACTCTTCATAAATACTCTCCCGTGGGATCGTTCAGGGACTGCTCATTACTTTTCTTGCAGATCACGTGTAATTGCTTTGTGGAACTTACAGCATGTTGATGCAAGTAAAGGCTTGAGAATGGACCTAAACCAAGTAAATTAGTAGTTTCTCTTTTAAAAGTTACATTACACATTAACTTTGAAAAGACAAAGAGACAATGCTCTTGGAAATGCCTAGCAGATAAGATGTCTCTGGCTTTAGAAACATAAAAAACCTTTATGGAAGATGTGGCTAATATTCAAACCTTCAAGTACTTTGGTATACAAATGGATCTTTCCTTACTATTTGGAATCCATGCCCAAAGCCTATAAAGTAAAAATCAGAGTGTGAAAAGGTAGGTATGCAAACGTATATCCAGGCTTCTTTTTTATCTTTCTAGAAGAAGCATTTTCCAGTAGTGTACTGCACCTACAAATGGAATTTTATTTATTATTTTATTTATTTATTTAAAATAAATTTTAATTAATTTTAATAAAATAATAAATAAAAATAAATATCCAGGCTTCTTTTTTATCTTTCTAGAAGAAGCATTTTCCAGTAGTGTACTACACATACAAATGGAATATGGGCTCTATAGCCTTTTCTCAGAAGAAAATGAAATAAAGTTACAAGCAATGCAAAGCAAAATATTTATATTTGTGCAGCTAGCTACTAACTTGAAACACTATTTCAATATCCCACAAAGGACCACCACCTGGTTGCCTGTATTCCCAGAGCAGCTTCTTTGATTGCTCACTTATGTATAAATTCTGTTACTAAGACATCTATCCCCAGCTGACAAGTGAGCTAACCTAGGCAGCTCACACAAGATAATACTGACATTCACAAATCTCACAAGGTAGTTTCACTGTATCAAAAACATAAACTTGAAATGGATTAAAAGCCTCTCCTGTTTCTAGTCCAGAGCTGTGAAATTACTCCTTTGTGAACTAAGAACTATCCAAAAGATTTGATGCCTAAAAAAAGTTTTGATAGATCTTCAAGTTTTCCTGTAGTTTTGATTGGAAATTTAAAATAGCTGTATCAGAGTTAAGAAGCAGGAAATCACCTGTGTACATAGCAAAGCTGAGGCTAAGTAGGTCTGTGCTAAGACTATTAAGGAAAAGATGGAATAGTATGAGCCCAAGAACAGATTCTTCGGGGATCCCTATGACAAAACGCTCTTTTTATTTATTTACTTATTTCTATTTGAAGATAAGGTAGGTAGGATGGTCTACTGACCCTTTTCAACCATGACCCAGGACAAAATAGCAATTAGAATATACAATATAGTTACGTTATATGCATGAGAAGAGAATAGCACAGTGGTCATAATCATATGAATCAAGTACAATGGTAAAATAAATTAGGATACCCAAGAAAGTTGTTTTCCTGTGCCCCTGTCTAGCAGAGCCACAGAAGTGATCCCCGGGGTGAATTTCCTATTTCCCATCCAATTGTCGAGATTTTTCTTAAAGAGAGCTAATGAGGAGCTTTGCTTGACATGAATGAGTAGTCTGTTCCAGAGCATGGGAAGTCTCTGGGAAAGGAATCTATCTCTCCAGTATGTTCTGTTTATTGTGATAGCAAGATTTAGGTCCCTGGAGCATGTGGCACGGAGGGATTGGGGTTTCTTTAAGTGTAGTATGTCCAACAGATCTGGATTTAACATGGCTTTGTATGTTAGGCAGAGGTCACCTGTGTGTAGGTGATAAGCGACGAAGTAGAGCTGGAGTTTTTGAGACAGTCTGCGTATGGCATCTGTTTGAGGCTGGTAATCCTCTCAATTAGGTATTTTTGTGGCCTTTCTAGTTGTTGTAGATGTCTTGTGAGGTACACGCCAAACAGGGCGTTGTACTCTATAATGGGTCTGATGAGAGATGAGTAGAGAGAAACAATTACCTCAATTTTTCTGGAAGTGAACCCCTTTGTGATGAGGTGTGCCACATAGAAGGGTTTCCTGACTACTGTGGTGATGTGATTATCAAAGGAGAGACTACTATCCACCTGTGTCCCAAGGTCTCTTATCACACTTTCAGTGTTTAGTAGGCTACCGCCTATGTTGTAGTTCATGGGTACAGTGTTTTTCCCAAAGGGGATGACAATGCACTTCTAAGTATTGAGCTTGAGGCCATGACTTTGACACCAAGCGTTAGTCTCAGTGAGGCCCCTTTGTAGAATGTCCACATCATTAGGCGATTCTGATATGGCACCTAGTTTGCAGTTGTCTGCAAATTTTGTTAGTCAAAGACCTGCAGTATTAATCTGGACTTCTGAGAAGTAGATGCCAAACAGGAGAGGACCCAGGACTGAGCCCTATGGTACTCCACTTGTCACTAGTCTGAAGTTGGATTTGGAGTCGGCTACTTTCACTGTGTGGTTTCTTTCAGTGAGTCAGTTGGCCACCCATCTTGTGACATAGGGATTTATGCCCAGTCTAGTGAGTTTCTCTATAATTCCAGAGTGGGGAGTGGTGTCTAAAGCCTTGGTGAGGTCAAGATAGGCTGTGTGCACCACCTTACCCTCGTCCACGGCTCTGGTGACTGCTTCAAAGAAGTCAATCAGGTTTAGGAGACATGACCAACTTTTACAAACCCAAACTGAGTGGGGTCCAGAGTTTGGAGGTTACCTATGTCCTTGTTTATAAGCTCCAAGATGATACATTCCATGGCCTTGCAGACCAGGCTCGTCAGGCTAATGGGGCAGTAGTTCCCGGGGTCCATGGTGGCGCCCCCTTTGTGGAGTGGGAAAACCATTGCTGTGTGCCATTCAGTAGGCACAAAACCTGAAGTGAGGCTATGACTGAACATGGTACTTAGGTGGGCTGCCAGTTCATTCTGTAGTTCATGCAGAATGCAGCCTGGGATGTTGTCAGGACCCATGGATGCTGTGTTCTTGGCTTTGGAGAGTGTGGTCTTTACTTGTGAAGCCGTGATTACAGGGGTTTGCATTCTTCCAGTATAGTGATGGACCCTTTGGTGAATGAGGGGGGCGTGAAGTTTGCACTGAACCTATCTGTCAGGATGTTGGCAATATAAGTTGGTTCTGTATATCTAGTGCCATTGTGCTGTAGCTCAGGGCAGATCTGAGTGTCGCCATTGAGATGCTTGACATAGCTGTAGAATGTTTTGTGGTTGCCTTTAGAATCAGTGGTAATTTTATTTTCGTAACTAGCTTTGGAGGACTTTATGAGGGATCTCAGCTTCTTACTGAGGCTGACCAGGGAGTTTCTGCAACAGCTTCTTCCTTCTGTGGTAGAGTTTGTTTATGGCAGGGGACCACCAGATTGGCTTCCTTTTTTTGGAGGATAGCATCTTGGTTCTGTTGGGGATGGCATGATCCATGCACTCATGTATGTGCTTATACAGTGCATTTATACAGCATTCAGCAGTCATACCTCTATTTTCCATCTGTATGGGTGTCGTGAAGCTTGCCACATCTGTCGTAAGAAGTATGAAGTTGGCTTTGGAGAAGTTTTTTACGGTGATTTCCTTAATGGTGGGGTGGGGGTGGGATATTGATGTCTAGGGTGATTAGCTTGTGGTTGGATCTGACCAGTGAGGAGTTGACCTCTGTAGTGGAACATCGGTTGCCCATACTGGTAATGACCAGGTCCAAGATATTGCTGCCCTGGTGGGGGTATGGACAAGCTGATCCAGGACATTGGAATTTATGAATTCCAGAAAGTGATGAGCAAATGAGTTAGTACATGAGTAGTTTTCCCAGTTGATGGTGGGGTAGTTGAAATCGCCCATTATTAGGGTATTGGGCTGTACCTTAATATTACCCAGTATATCAAGAAATGTGGCATGGGCATCCTGGGGCATGGCAGGGGATCTGTAACAAGCTACAGCCTGGATTGCAGTCTTTCCTAGTGTTAGTTGCATTTGGATAATTTTGGATGCATTATGTTGAGCTACTAGCCTGGAGGTGTGGATATCCTTAATGAATATGGACATGCCTCCTCCTTTAGTGTTTCAGTCCATGTTAGGTGGCCGAAAGGTGTGGTATGAGTTATAGCCTGGTAATGCAGGGGTGCTCTCTGGAGCCTTGAACCAGGTCTCCGTCACTGCACAGATTTCAATGTTCTCCATTTTAAGGAGTGCCTCGAGTGAGTGCATTTTGAGGTTTAGACTTCTAGCATTGAGTAGCATTACCATCAGATTTTGTTTGCTTATACCTGCTACAGTGGTGAAGTTGTCATTTGAACCTTGCCTAAAAAAGGCACTATAGGTGTGGCAAGAGCCTTAGCCAGTATCCGGAATCCAAGGGGCGACAGGTGCAGGCCATCTCTGGCAAAGCATCGTGGTCTGCCGATCATGGCGTCCCAGGCAGAAAGACACTGGATCCCCTTAGAATGACACCAGAAGCTTAGCCAATTGTTGAAGTCAATCATTTTGTCCTTGTATTGTTTTATCATTCTGGGTGATGGGAGGATGCTACTCAGGGCTAGGGTCATACCTGCCTGGGCTACATGATCCGAGAGCTCCTCCATGTCTCTTTTCATGTAGTCCAGGAAGGTACATCTCAGGTCATTCACACCAACATGGACAATGGCAGAGTCATATTTGTACTTGTTGTGGAGTGACCTGAATGCTTGCGTTATGTGGCGGATCCTGGCACCTGACAGGCAGCTAACAGTAACTTTCTCCTTGTTTAGCCTGGTGAGTGGGAGATCAGTATGCCTGACTATAGAGTCAGTTATGACTAGTGTGTTGGGTACATTGGTTTGCCTTATGGGCTGAGGATAAGTGGAACACTGATTTTGTGGGCTATGTGTCATTTGGGTAGTGTTGGGGGGTAATACAATTAATGAACAATGCGATGAATCAGGAAAAATGCTTATCAGAAAAAATAGAAGCAGTTTTCATAAGAAGAAATGGATGATATATGAGGAGGTGATAAATTGATAAAATAAAACAAAAACGGGGTAAAATGGAAGAATGAAAGCTCAAGGGAGGCCAAAGTTAAGTAAAGAGTCTTTGCTGAGTTTATACACTGAGGACAGCAATTACATCTGGGGATAAAGTTAAGAGTTAAAATTCCTAGACCACAGTATACAACTGTTGAATATGCTTAAAGCTGCAACAGCTTGAATTGTTTATTAGAAACCATTGGTATTAGGCCGGCTCTCTGTATTAAAAATAGCTGATAGCAAGGAAGAAAAGTGGGTAGTTTATTGCAGCAGAAGCAGCTTCTAGTGAAACATGAGATGCACAATGCATGAGGACTGACCAAATGATTTGTACATATGTAGCGTACAGTAAAGCAGCTCTTATACAAAAAAATAAGTCAAAGCAGCACTTGTAAGAATGTGTTATTGACATCAGTAAGATCATGCGTTATTCTTTATGGAGGGATTAGGAGTTGTAAAGAGGAGTGTGGTTATGCAAGAGTGATCTGTTTGGTTAGGAAACAATGTAGTAACTGTCCAAATGCACTTTGTTTTCCTGTAGTACAGTAAGAGTTTCTTGTTTTATTACACCTTGTGGTCACAATCTGCACCTATCAAAAGTTTTTAAAAAATTAGCTGTCAAGCGCATGATATGCAATTGGTGCTGATCAGAAGCAGAATGACAAGGTTGCAGGAAAAAATATTTTAATTATTAATAGAGGTTGATGCTGAGTGCAAGTATAGTAAAACATAGTAAAGAAGAGATGGAGTATAAGCAGAAGGATGAATAAGCAGAGAAGGGTTGAGTACAAGTGTAATATAATATAATAGGGAAGAGAGATAGATAAGCTAGTAACAATGACAATCAGTACCACTACGCTCTTTGAAATGTTAAAAAACAGGAGAAAAGTGCAGAGATCAGATTTAGCTTGGTTAGATGTAGTCAAGATTAGAGTCTAAGCTCCCAACAAGCTTAACAGTAGCGTAATAGAGTATAGTCTTCCCCCAGGCTTGAAAGTAGTAAGAAAAGGATAACTACAGTACAGATATCTGAGGCACTGAAAATAAAGTTTATTCTGTCTTCAAATGCTGTTAAATATTATTGTAAATGTTTGAAGCCCAGACTATTACCCTAGACTTGGGAATGTTTTTGAAATGTTTAAGTACTGAATTGATCTTATGAGTCCTGTCTGTCACCCAAAGTGCTGAATGGTGAAGAGGTTTCTTCAGTGAAAGACTGAAGAAAGCACTGACTGCTCCCCAAGTTTACGTGCCTGTCAGGATTTCTTAAATGCAGTAGTGGATTGTGTAGCCTTGTCTGACATGTAAGGTTCACTAGTTATCTAACAATGGTGAGAAGAAGCAGAGAATGGAGTAAAGTTAAGAAAATTTAAATCTATGTTATCTGCCTGTATCAAGAGTAGGAAACATGAATTTAGCTAACAGCGTTTTTGATTAAATTAGAAAGAACTGATGTTCCACATGTTAATTTAAAGATGGTACTAATGACGTTTAGTGGCCTCTTCTGGGATTTATTGTTAGAGGTATATTGTTCTTATTATTTAATACAATTTTGATGGCACAGTGGTGCATAGGTTGTGTTGTTGCACAAGCAAGAGGATCTGTGGTTTGATTCTTGGCTGGGGTATCTTCTGTGTGGAGTCTGCCTATTTTCCCTGCATTCATGTGGGTTTTCTCTGGGTGCTCTGTTTTCCTCCCACATTACAAAGACATGTGTCTGGAGCATTTTCCCTGGGCCTCCGCTGAAAAGTGGCTTTGTTCCAAGTCGGACTTTCCTGGTAAACAAATGTTAAATAAATACCCTAGTGAATATTGGCACTTATTTGTTTTTGGTGGTAGTTATGTAGGGGTTATTAAGAGTAAGTTGTGTTGGGTAAAGAAAGAATTTAAGGTTTTTATTGCTTTCTTTTTTAAATTGGTTGTACAGAGGACAGGATGTGGTCAGATTATTATATGAAATTATCCAGAGATGGGTGGTAATGCACTTTGGGATAAGTATGCATAGATCAGCATAGTGAAGCACAGTGGGCAGGCCCCAAGTATCCAAGTGAAAAATCAGTGGCTGAAGCCATATTTGTAATCTACAGACTAATAGGTGGCACCCTTGCTACTGTAACTTAATTTGTCCAAGTCACCTGCTGTGTAAAACAAGTAACCACTGAACTTATGCAGTCTAGTGTAATATGAGTGGGCATGTGCTGATTTGTTTCTTTGATGAGTATACCATTGCACCTCTGATTTTTCAAACTCACAAAGCAGCATCTCAGTTATTCACCATGTCAAATGATCACTTTCTTAAAGCTCACCTAAGCTCTGTGACTTACATTCATTGTCAAACTACTGGAAGTAGGTGATGCTTCAGATATGGACCTAATTTCCAGGTTATAAGCAGTGACAGTTCATGAGAATCTGTGCCAGTGGTTACTGAATTTCAAACCTAGATCTAAGATTTCAAGCGAGATGACTTAAACAGGCCTTACTCACTCTGAAGAATATCACAGTAAATTACAAAACGTCCAGGGTTTACAGAATGTACAACACCTTGTCTGACGCAGCACTTAAAGAAATGGAGGTATTATAGAGAGATCTAGCAAACTTGATTGAAGCTAAATCTGTTCAACTATATTTAATTTTCAGACTTACAGTGTGCTGGGCACATCAGGTGAGGTTAAGGACACAGGCAGGACCATTGTTTACAGACTTTGACGACATGCTTCATGTGTGCAGGAAGTTTATTTATGTAAAACATGTGGATTGGGCAATATTTATAGCAGGGTGGGATTTGTCTTTCTCAAGAAAGTGTAAGAGCACTGAGTAATCTCAGTGGCTGGAGGCTTTAAAGCCCATAACTGTCAGGACATGTTAAAATGACTGACTGTGTATATAATATCGCTACATGTGGCACTGTAGTTCACCATTTTGTACTTTTTGTGATATACCTTTCTAATGTATTTGTCAAAGTAATGGAAGAAAACAGAATCTTGTGACCCAAGAAACTAGCATATACAAGTTACTGGAGGGAGTGACATGTTTCAGATATAAAAGTTGGTGCAGCTGTAGCGTCGTCGCCTCACAGCAAGAGGTACTTCCATTCGATTCTCGGCTGGAGTGCCTTCTGTGTGGAGTCTGTATGTCCTCCCTGCAGTCAAGTGACGTTCGAAAGACATGCATGAATAGGCGCACCTTCGTTGAAGGCTGGGCGTCGAGCTGGCACCTCAGCACCGTAAAAGTCTACTGCCAATCATTAGCGGACCAGAGTTCTGCTGTGGCGACCCCTAACCGGGAAAAGCCGAAAGAAAAACAACAACAAGCAACAAATCAAGGAGGGGCTGTTTGTAGGGACTCTATCATTATGTCAGGCATTTAATTTTCTAGAAACCTTTGCAGATGCTGGGCCTTTGGCTTGTTCACTCAGATGTATCCATGGTAATAGCCTTACAGAAAGGACAGGATTTACTGGGCATGTGGAAGAAGCTCAACATGTACTCCTGTAACAATGTGTTTCTCATTTGGCAAGATTTGTTTTCCTCATTTGTATGTATGAGAACTATATCTGCTGCCACCTCCAATGAAGATGTCTTTGCCTGCCACAATGCTTTAAGCTGTCTATAGCAAATGACTGAACCCTACAGCAAGAGATACTGTCTGTCTGTAAGTAACATAAGGAAGAAGAGATATGATAGTCTTATACTGTCTGTGCAACTGCTGTTTTTATACACAGTCAGACTCTTTTCTGATATATGCAGTTTTGCAAAATATACATCTCTAATGATTTGAAGCATGAGTGGACACCTCAGGAGAGCTAGGACTGGTCTAACTCTGCCCAATAGGTAACAGTGTAATTCACTTCATAAGTAAATATGATCTGTTCTTGCATTTGCTGCACAAACCATGAAACCTCCTGCAAGACAGAGCATTTATTTTAGCTTGAATTTGTTAACTAGGGTAGGGGACTGATCCCATTGGACCCATTTCTGTCTCAACCGGGGGAAAACACAATAGATACATGACATTATATACAGTGGGAATGACAAAATCAGTAGATACATATGTTATATGAAAAGTGAAGGGTATAAAGGCAAGAGACAAATATCATTATATGGAAAGTGATGGAAAAATGCAGTTTATACACACATTAAATATAGAGTGGCATCAGAGATGGCATTCTAGTTGAAATCTTGGAAGAGACCATTGGAAGGTCTACTAGATGAAAGTGATGACTCCTTAAATACCACAGACTGGATAAAAAGAATGATTTGTTAAGTGACGGATATGTCTCTTACCTCCTAAACTTCTATTCATAAAAGGTAATCCAAAGTATTTATGAGAGCAAGGCAGTCTGCATATTTCCAAGATGTCAGGACATGGAAGAAATAAGTCAGCATTTCTTTCCATACTATAATGGCTTTCAAAATATTTGGTAGAATTGTTCTGATATGTTGGGTCCACTAATGTTTCATGTACCTGACATAAGGGGGGTCTGCTTGGCATTCATGTCACATTAGTATCATTAGTTTTATATTCTGATGTTAAACCAATGTTCAATTCTGATTGAGATTATGGTAGCTCAAAATGATGAAAAAGATCCCACTGCAGCTATAAAAAAGGGTAGGGCTCTTTTCTTTAGTACAACATAAGCATTATTTACAGAATGTACATATTTACAGATATATATATATATATATATATATATATATATATATATATATATATACACACATTTCTATTTATTCTTCCAAATTTGCCCCCAGCTCCTTCTTCCACAAACATAATTGGATTTTTCACAATATATCTGCCAAAATCCATTTTCCATTAAATAAAATTCCATTTAGTCTTTCATTCCAAATAACCCATATTACATAAAAGAAAGTATCTACCTTTCTCACACATTCTTTCTTCTTATTCTTACAATATCCATTCATAAGCATATTAATATTTATATTGGGTACTTACGTATTATCTCAACCAGATTTTCGCGGTTGCGAAAATAGCATACTTCAACTGAAACGAAGCCATGCAACACTGTAAAGTGTTATTGAAAGTCCTTACTGCTGACGGAAAAGTGTGGTTTACCTTCAGGAAGAGCAGAAAGTTTATAAATCCTCTTCCTGATTTACGTGCTGTACAGATGCACGCTTTAATTGTCAGGGCTGGCATAGTACGCGCTGAATTCTGCAGGACTGCAAAACAGGTGTAACAGCAAGTTTAACAAAGTGCCCCTATTATATTGTGCTGGTTACATTTAACAAATGTGATGTATTACTAAATAAACGCATACCACAAGGTATGCCAGACTTCACAAAAAGTAACGGTTCTGACTCATGGACGACTACTGCTGTCAGTAAGTAACAGCAAAAAAAAAAACCCGGTAAATACTAACTCCAGGAAACAACAGAAGGTCATTGTAACATCTTTCATCCTTTGGGCTCTGCATTTTGCTATTAATAAATCAGGTTTGTGAAATTTTAGCCACATAATATAGGACGGATTTTAACACTGGCTCTTACATCCTTTTTTACAACCTGGAGCAATCTGTACTTACACATTCCATTTCTCAGTACGATAGCAGCCATGACTTTTCAAGCGTGCGTCTGTAATGCACACAAATCAGGCAGAGGATTTTATAAATTGTTTGTCCTGAAGGTAATCCAAACTTTCTCATCAGTAATAAGGACTTTGAAGAACATGTTACACTGTTTCATGCCCTCGTTTCACTTGAATTTTCCGAATTTCGCAACCGCGAAAATCTGGTTGCGATAATACGTAAGTACCTTATATTGTTTATGTCATTAATAGTCTCAAAAAAGTTCTCTTCGCACAACTTTTTCCAGAGTTTCACCACTCTTTTACAATCTGTATGCATAGAATGCATATGCATGCTCTGTTATCTCTTTCATCCCAGAAAATAAACACATTCTTTCAGATTTCTTTTTATATGATATATTCCCCTTGACTGGTAACTTATTTATTACCCGTCTCCATAGGAAATCCTGACACTCTGCTATCTTGGTACACCACTTTTTACCTTACTTTAATGGCTGTAATCAGTTCTTCTGGTAAATTTTTCCATGGATTTACATAATAATAATGTTTCATCACATTATTATACCACATTATTATTATCATTACAGCTACATCTTATCCGAAAAGCTCTGCTAAGCATAGTTCCATTTTTCCATCCATATTTTGACTTTGTAAGCTGCTTCTTGAACTAAATGTTGTGGGGCATATTCTTGCATCTGTAAATATGTACATTTTTTTAGCATATCCTTGTATCTGTAAATTTATTTTGTTCATTTCTTATGTCTATGAAGATGCTGTGGAACATAACAAAGATCCTGAATGTACAGAAGTAAAATAAAGAATAATAAGTGCAAATGTACAGGACATGCAATGGGATAAAGTAATGGAAACAAAAATTGAAACAAAATTAGGAAAACCTCCTAACTGGAAAACCCCAGGCCTAGATGCAGTATATAATTTCTGGCTAAAAGTACAAACATCTTTAGATGAATATTTAGCCATGAGTGAGAACTATTTATATGCACACCCCAGGCAGACATCAACCTGGTTAACAACAGGAAAAATTATATTTCTACTTAAAAGTGAATCTGCAGGATATCTTAAAATCTACAGACCAATAACTTGCCCTCCAACAATGTATGCAATGGAATTGATGCTCACCGAGTTTATAGTCATTTAGAAGAAAACTCAGTCATGGCAATAGGACAAAAGGGTAACAAATGAAAGTTATATGGAACAAAGGCTCACTTCATGTTAAATAAAGTTATAATGGCGAATTGCAAAAAGGGGAAGAATCTAAGTATGGCATGAATAGAATCCAAAAAGCATTTGACAGCATCCCACATTCATGGATAAAAGAGTGCGTACAAATGTATAAGATTCACCCTACATTAACTGATTAAATTACAGTGACCATGAAAGAGTAGCAAGCCACTTTGCAGCTAAGCCATAATAAAGGACAAATATTATCCCAGGGATAAACTTTCAAAGGGGGATATTCAAGGCTGCCTCTTTATCACCACTGCTCTTTTGTTTTGGCTTAACCCGTTCAGCTGTCTACTTAACAGATTAGGTCACAGCTACAATTTGGCTCCCAGAAAGCAACAAAGTGTAAAGACGTCTCATCTTCTTTTTGTGGATGATTTAAAACTGTAGAGTTCATCAGATGAGGAACTGAAAGTACAACTGCTAGTGTCCAAAACTTTCTCAGATGATATAACAATGCCATTTGGTCTTGATAAATATGCAAAAGCAACCTTTAAAGCAGGAAAGCTGCAACACCAAGAAAATATCAGTCTGGGACAGGAATGTGATATAAAGGAACTTGAGCAGGAGGGGGTGTATAAATATTTGGGAACTGACGGAGACTCAACAATAAAACATGAACAAGTGTGAATAAAACTTAGTAAGGAACACTTTAGAAGACTAAAATTAATACTGAAAACAGCCCTGACATCTAAGAACAAAAGTCCAAGCTATGAACCAATTTGCTCTACCTGGTCTAACTTACAGTTTTGGGGTGATTGACTGGCACCAAAAGATATTGGATAACTTGGACAGGAAAACAAAAAAGAAATGCTTCATGCCTATCAAATGATTTATAAAAATCGCTCCCTGTTCTGAAGGAGGTATGGGCCTCCTTGAAACTGATTACATGTATAGATCTGTAATCGTAGGACTGCATACATATCTGCTAACCTCACAAGATTCAAACATAATGAATGTTTTAAAACATGAGAACAAGTATATGATGACTTCTCTGCTTAGTTTAGCAAAAGCATATCAATGTCAAGCAGGAGTGGAAATCAAACCAGAAGTAGATAAATTTCAGGCAGCAAAAAAACAAAAAAAAAACAAAAGAAAAAATATGAGGTGAAGGATCAGATGAGAAGGCAAGAAATGTAGAAAATGTATAAATATAGTTGCAAAAAACTCCTGTAACCACCTCATGTCAATCAGGATCTAATGCAGGAATGGTTAAGGAGAAATGAATTTAAACCAACAAACAAAAGGTTAATATTGGTGGCCCAGAATAGTGGACTACATATATGTTGGTTTACAAAATACATTGAACATGTCAGAGAAACAGACAAATGCAGATTTTCTAAAACAGAATTGGAAACAGTCACACATCTTGTTGCTGGGTGTGATACACTAATGGCAGAAGGCCTGTAGGTAGACTCCAGAGAAATTTTCCTCAGGCAGACAGCAAATTTTGGAGGTGTGACGGGGAAGAAAGAGGTAATTGGGAACATATTTTCTGGGAGTGAGGTGAACTGGCAGACTTTAAGGATTCCTACAGGATGTACTGTTGGAGTTGCTAGGTGGGCAGATTGTTCTGACGAGGGAAATAATTTTTCTGAACCATGATACAGAATTGGAATTGACTAGATATGGTAAGGCCTTGCTGTATCTAATATTGGTGTCTGCTAGAAAAGTAATTACTAGAAAATGGAAGTCAAAATCTAAACCAACTATACTAGAAGTAGTAAATGTAGTAACACAGACAAAACAACTGGAATTGAGATCTTTAGGAAAAAGGTAGGAGCAAACTACACAGGAAAAATGGGAATTGTGGGAATAATACATACAAGGGAGGAATGAGGATAGGACTTAAATGAGCAATGTAATGTTTGACTGAAAAGGGCGGCCACGGTGGTGCAGCAATTAGCGTTGTCACCTCACAGCAAGAGGCTCTCCGGTTTGATCCTTAGATGGGGTGCCTTCTGTGCGGTCTGCATGTCCTCCCAGTGTCACGTGGGCTTCCTCCAGATGCTCCAATTTCCTCCCACATCCCAAAGACATAGTGTAGGTGAATTGGACACTCTAAATTGGCCTTAGGTATGAGTGTGTGCATATGTGTGCCTTCAGTGGAAGGTTGGGCGCCGGGCTGGCAACTCAACAGTGTAAAACTCTACTGCCAATCATGAACGGACAGGTGATCCGCTGTGGCGACCCCTAACCCGGAAAAAGCCGAAAGAAGAAGAATGTTTGACTGAAAAAGATTGGGTAGATTATAAGTGATGTATAATGTTTGCAACTGGGAGTGTGTCAGTATGGTTTGTGATGTAAAATGCTTGCAACTAGGAATGTGTCGGTGTGGTTTGGTTAAATTTATATGAATGAATGATTGCCTGTGTAGTAAGTGATGGTTTAATAAAGAAGTTTCTTGTTTAAACAAGGCAGGAATTGAATAATTTATGTAATATTTCTTAGGTTATATGATATATAGCAATATATGTGAAGTATAATGTTTATGTTAATTATAGTTTGATTACTTTTATATGAATGTAAATTTGTCTATGTCACAAGTGATAATTCAATAAAGATGTTTAAAAAATGTGGCAAGACTGTTGCATTGGGGATTGTGCAAACATAATACTGAAGTCATTGAGAAGCATTGGACATATGAGCCATAAAGCATTATAGAAAACACTGAAGTTTATATCACATGGGATTACCCATTACTAACAGTTCAAAAATAGATGTGAGAAAAAACAGATATAGTAGTCCATGAAAAGACAACAAAAGTAGCATTGATCATTGAAATTGCTACACCCAATGATTACAGTGTCTTATGTACAGAGAGAGACACAAAGTCATAAAATACCAGGACTTGCAGGTAGAAACGAAAGCAAAGTGGAAGAAGGAAACTCAGACAATTCCGATAGTAGTAGGAACAATGGGTCTCATAAAAAATAATTTAAGGTTGTATTTAGATATGTTGCTGATACATGCAACTCTGTATGAATTACAGAAGGAGTCAGTTCTGGGCACATTGCAAGTGCTATGAAAAGCTCTTTTGGCTAACATCAGAAATGAAGCAATACCAATTTCATGAACTTTAATCATACTTTGACTTAGGAATGCGGTGAACTCTCGTGACAGTATTAGAAACCCAAAAGTCTTTGAGAAATTAAACCAGTAGAAATCAAGTTAAAACTGTATAACTATAAAGCTAAATAATATATAGGTTTACTATCACAATCTTGAAACCCTGAATGTGAAAAATCATTATCCCGAGACCATAGTATTAAAAGACTATAAGCTAAAGACCACAATACTTGGACTTCCTTTATGCAGGACCCATGTTAGCACTTGTTCCTGGGTTCACTCAGGCAGAGAGATTCAGTATTCAGGATTTTTAGATATTGTGGTCTTCAACATACAAGTATATATTTATATCAGTCTACTCAATTTAGTTGAGTAGCCCATATGGTGATCTCAGAAACGTGAACCACAAAAAGTTGAAAAACTAGACATCAACACATTACCATCCATACACTGAGAAAGAACATCGAAGTCTGCGATTTTCACAGAACCCCCCCCTCTGCACCCCCCACCCTTGTAAATTATATATATATATATATATATATATATATATATATATATATATATATTTTTTTTTTTTACTAACTCCAAGATGACCAAATGAGGTCAATTAAACAGATGTTGACAAACAAGCATTTAGACCAAATGCAGAACACCCATATATACATATATGTGTGCATGTGTGTGTGTGTGTGTATATATATATATATATATATATATATATATATATATATATATACATACACACATTACACACATACACACACACTTATATATATTTGTATGTATGTGTATATATATATATATATATATATATATATATATATATATATACCTGGATCCACTGAATTATATCTACACAGCAGAATGTCGAAGGCCAATTGATCATCCAGAAAAGGTCAACATATGCAGATGGTCTACAAGTGTAGTAGAGCGACAATCCTCGGGTATTCCCTTCCTCACGGACTGTGCAATCTCAGAGTTAGTATATATATATATATATATATATGTCCAAACAATCATGTGAGGTAACTGGAACAAGCAGGCTATATATATATATATATATTTAGCATGGGGGATGGGGATGCAAGGGGGGATTTGCCCTCCTGCAAAAATGTTTTTGTTTGCATGCAGTGAGGATGATAGAGAAGGCAATCACTAGCCTGCAATCCAAATGTCTTCGGGGCCTCTTCCCATTATATTACCTTCTCTAATTATTTGATTCCAATACCTTGGTACCTTTGCCAGCTTCCTCCAGTAAATTCCAGTCCTCGCTTGCTTATTCTCTCTACCCCTAATTGCAGTCATCACTACCAGCAGAATCTCTTCTCTACATTCCCATATTAGCTTAGTTCTTAGAAGACTTTCTGCTACTTTATGAAGATGATATTTTTTTTAATTTCTCCAAATCTTTTTTGTTTCTAATACCATGACTGGAATGGACCCCATTGCTAGGTCAAAGTATAATTAAAGTTCACGAAATTAGTGTTGTTTCAATCTTTGATGTCAGCCAGAAGTGCTCTTCGCACCAACCTCAGTGTGCCCAGTAATGACTCCTTCTGCAATTCGTATGGAGTTACATATATTAGTAACATATCTAAATACAATTGTAGATTCTTTTTTATAAGACCCATTGCTCCTGCTCTTATTGGAATTGTCTGTGTATCTTTCTTCCACATTGCTCTCATTTCTGTCAGCATGTATTTTCTCATGTGTTGAAAGGAGATATTTCTGTGTAAAATTCTTACCACAAGTGAAACATTTGTATGGTTTCTCTTTTTTTTTTTAATTTCCCCAAGTCTTTTGGGTTTCTAACACCATGATGGGAATGGACCCCATTCTTAGGTCAAAGTATGATTAAAGTTCATGAAATTAGTATTGTTTCAGTCTTTGATGTCAGCCAGAAGGGCTCTTTGCAGCACCTGCAGAGTGACCAGTAATGACTCTTTCTGCAATTTGTATGGAGTTACATGTATTGGTGACATATCTAAATACGACTGTAGATTCTTTTTTTTTGACCCATTGCTCCTACTACTATTGGAACTGTCTGTGTATCTTTCTTCCACATTGCTCTGGTTTCTACCTGCAAATCCTGATATTTTTTTAACTTTGTCTCTCTCTGTACATAAGACACTGTAGTCACTGGGTGTAGCGATTTCAGTGATCAATGCCTCTTTTGACTTCCTTTCATGGACGACTATATCTGGTTTTAGGTTCATAGGTTCATAGGTAGGTACTAGGCTATCTTCCCGAGGGCATTTATAAGCCTAGCCAGAGTGGGTCAGCTTTCGCCGCACCATTGATTAATTAACTGAGCCTCTGTCAAGAAGAGCCAATGAAGTGATCCCAGGGGTGTATTTTCTGTTACCCATCCACTCGTCAAGGTTTCTCTTGAAGAGTGTTAGTGAGGGGCTCTGCCTAATGTAGTTAGGAATTTTGTTCCAAAGCATGGGGAGTCTCTGTGACAAGAATCTATCCCTCCAGCATGTTCTATTTATTATTGTGGCAAGGTTTAGTGGCTCGCAGTGACTTGGATTTCTTTAGGTGTAGCATATCCATCAATTCTGGGTTGGACATGACTTTGTAAGTCAGGCAGAGATCACCTCTGAGTAAGAGATATGCCACTGAGTACAGCCGGAGTTATTTCAGTCGGGCTGCATAGGACATATGTTTGAGGACAGTAATCCTCTTGTTGAGGTACTTATGTGGTCTTTCTAACTGTTGGAAGTGTCTTGTGAGGTACATCCCAAATGGGGCATTGTACTCTATGATGGGTCTGATGAGTGACGAGTACAGGGGCACTATAACCTCTTTATTTCTAGATGTGAACCCTTTAGTAATTAGATGGGCCACATAGAAGGATTTCCTAACTACTTTGGCAATATGATTGTCAAAGGAGAGATTACTATCTACCTGGGTCCCCAGATCTCTTATTACCTCTTCTGTATTAAGGGGGCTGCCACCTATGTGGTAATTTGTGGATGTTTTGTTTTTCCCAAATGGGATGACTATGCATTTTTTGGCATTTAGCTTGAGGCCATGACTTTGACACCAGGTGTCCGTCTCAGTAAGGCCTTTTTGGAGGATGTCCGTGTCAGCCAGAGAGTCAATTATGGCTCCCAGTTTGCAGTCATCGGTGAACTTGGTTAGCCATAGTCTTCCTGTGTTTGCCTGTACTTCTGAGAAGTATATGCCAAACAGTAGGGGTCCCAGGACTGAGCCTTGTGGGACACCACTTGTGAATGGTTTAGAGTCGGACCTGAAGCCTGCAATTCTTACCGTGTGAGTTCTGTCTGTAAGCCAGTTGGCAACCCATCTTGTGACGTAGGGGTTTATGTTCAGCCTGGTGAGTTTTTCTATAATACCGAGTGAGGAATGGTGTCAAACACCTTGGTGAGGTCAAGGTAGGCTGTGTGAACCACCTTTCCCTCATCTATGGCCTTGGTGACCGTCTCAAAGAAGTCAACCAGGTTTAGTAGGCATGATCTGCCCTTAACAAAGCTGAACTGGGTCGGGCCAAGTGTTTGGAGGTTCCCAATGTCTTTGTTAATGAGTTCCATGATGATGCGCTCCATAGCCTTGCAGACCAGGCTAGTCAGGCTTATGGGCAATAGTTATCAGGGTCAGTTGTGGCCCCTCCTTTATGGAGTGGAGTAACCATTGCTGTGCACCATTCTGTGGGAACATAGCCTGTGGAGAGGCTGAGGTTGAACAGCATGTTTAGGTGGGGGGGTAAGTTCATTCTGCAGTTCGTGCAAGACGCAGCTTGGGACATCATCTGGCCCCATTGACACTGTGTTTTTGGCTTTTGAAAGGGCTGTTTTCACCTGTGTGTCTGTGATTTCCAGGACACTACACTTTTCCGGTATTGTTGTGGGCCCTTTTGGAGGTGAGAGGGGTGAAGTTTGCACTGAATCTATCTGCCAGGATATTGGCAATATCAGTAGGTTCAGTGTATTTAGTGCTATTTTACACTAGCTCAGAGCATATCTGTGAGTTGCCACTTAGATTCTTGACATAGCTAAAGAAGGCTTTGTGGTTATCTTTTCAATCCTTAGCTATTTTTCTTTCGAAGTTAGCCTTGGATGATTTTAAGAGGGACCTTAGTTTCTTACTGATACTGATCAGGGATGTCTTTCCTTCTTGGGATTTGTTTTTTTTCTGAACTAGTTTCATCCTTTTATTGTATAACCTGTTTATGGCAGGGGTCCACCAGGCTGGTTTCCTTCTGTTAGGGGAGTGAGTCTTGGTTTTGCTAGGGATGGCATGATCCATGCATCCTTGTAGGTGCTCATAGAGTGCATTTGTAAAGGATTCTGCATCTTGGGCAGCATTATCCTTTACCGTGGGGGCTGTGAAACTTACCACCTCTGTCTTAATTAAGGTGAAGTTTGATTTAGAAAAGTTTTTCACTGTGGTTTCCTTGGTTGGGGGTGGTGGTGGGGTGTGGACATCCAAAGTGATTAGTTTATGGTCTGATCTAACCAGTGACAGATTGACCTCCAATGCAGAACACCTGTTGCCCATGTTGGTGATGACCAGGTCCAATATGTTTTCACCTCTGTTAGGGGAGTTTACCAGCTTATCCAGGGTGTTTCAATTGATAAATTCCAGGAAGCGCTGAGCCTGGGAGTTTGTGCTCAAGTAGTTTTCCTAGTTAATGGTAGGGTAATTGAAATCACCCAATATCAGGGTGTTTGGTAGGACCTTCATGTTTTCCAGTGTCTCCAGAAAGGCAGAGTGGTGGTCCTGGGTCATGGAGGGTGATCTGTAGCAGGCCACAATTTGCATTGCAGATTTGCCAATGTTAGTTGCACATGGATGATCTCAGAGGTATCATGCTGCGCCACTAACCTGGAGGTGTAGGTATTCTTAATGAATATGGATAACCCCCTCCTTTTGTGTTTCGGTCCGTGTTCTGTGGCTGAAATGTGTGGTATGAGTTGTAGCCCGGTAATGCTGGAGTGCTCTCTGGAGCCTTGAACCAGGTTTCAGTTACTGCACAGATGTTGACGTTCTCCATACTGAGGAGTGCTTCAAGTGCGTGCATTTTGAGATTTAAATTCCTGGCATTGAGTAGAATAACCCTCATTTTTTTACTTGTGCTTTTTATGGAGGTGTGTTTGACTTTTGAGCCTTGCCTAAAAAAGGCACTACCAGGGCAGCAAGAGCCTTGGCCAGTATTCGAAAGCCTAGGGGTGACAGATGCAAGCCGTGTCTTGTGAAGCAATGCTGCTTGTCGAGCATGTTGTCACAGGCTGACAGACACTGGATCACCTTTGAATGACACCAGAAGCTTAGCCAATTGTTGAAATTGATCATTTTTTCTTTATACTGAGGTATCATTCTTGGTGAGGGCAGGATGCTACTTAGGTTCAGGGTCATACCCACCTGGGATACATGATCAGAGAGCTCTTCCATGTCTCTTTTCATGTAGTCCAGGGAGGTATGTCTCAGGTCATTCACACCAACATGAACAATGACAGAGTCATATTTGTGCTTGTTCTGGAGTGACCTGAGTACTTGTGTTATGTGGTGGATTCTGGCTCCCGACAGGCAGCTAACAGTAACCTTCTCCTTGTCCAGCCTAGTGAGTGGGACGTCAATGTGCCTGACTATAGAGTCACCTATTACTAGTGTGTTAGGTATGTTATTTCGCCTTAAGGGCTGTGATTGTGCGGCACATTGATTTTGTGTTTTATGTGTTGTCTGGTTTATGACGGGAGGTGCAGATTTTTTGGGTGTCTGCTTTGGAGCTCTCTGATGCTTTTGCAGGTTTTTATTTAGAGCTTCCAAGTATGATTTAGTGCATTTATGTGTATTTTTTGCCAGCGCTAGTTTAGTAAGTCTATGTGAGGCTGGAGGTGTGGTGCAAGTGTTAACCTTCTCCTCATGACTGTCTGTTCCAGCCTTGGGTGGAGAGACCATAGCCTCCAGTTGGGCTGTATAATTGCATCTCTCGCATATGTTAGTGTTTCGTGGTAGGAGGAGAGGGTTGTCTGTACATGAGGCAGTTGTAACATTGCCTCAGGATACCCAGGTTCACCAGCTGGACTGGAGAGTACACCTGAAGTTGCCCTTTGGTCATGCCTGAATAGTAGGGTAAGCTGCTTAGTTGCTTGGTTGGTGAGGGGTAGATAAAGAGCCTTGCCCTGCTGGGCAATCAAGTGTCGGGGTATATTAGTGCTTGCTATTAGGTCTGATCAAGTGCTGGACTGTAGGATTCTTTTTGAGTGCTTAGGTTGAGGGTTAGACTAGTTTCAAGGGAAAAACTGAAGAGGAGACTTAGTGGAGCTGGGAATAATTTAACCCTAGTTAACCAGTGCTGCCCGGCGCACAAAACCATGCAAACGTGTTTTTTAAACTAACGTCTGGGCTGGAACCACTCCTCTAGGGACAGATGACTGCTCATAGTTCCCCCTCTCTCACAAGTGAACAGATAAACTTCCCTCTATCCAAGTAAGGTATGGGCAACTCAGAAACTTGTAACACAGCCCTGAATTCAGCACTAGCCTGAAAACTGGATTATACTAACTTAGAAAGGTGGGCAACAAGGAATGTTTTTGTTTGTTTTTTTTTTTGTTTTGTTTTTAAAGATAAGGCAAAAACAGTAAAAAGTACACTTAAAAACTGCTTTAAATGACTACAAGCAATCAGAAAAGGCTATCACACTTTAGTGTGTAGCCTACAACAGTTAAACAAATTATTTAAACAAAAAAATAATTTTTAAACGTGCAGGCAGTCAAATAAGAACAATATGTGAAATAAACAAGCTTTTACATCACAATAATTGCTGGAAGATCAGTGTTTAGGCAGAAAACAGTTAAGTACAGCAAGAAAATACAGAAAACTGATACTTAATCACTCCAAAGTCTCTCTTTTAAGCTAGAAGGCTTGTATCAGTTTAAGGCTCTCTAGTGTTTTCCAGTAGGTTAGTTACAGGAAAGATGGGAAACAAGCACAGATGTGATCTTTTAAACCAGAAAGTTAAAAGAGATGGACAGCTTCCCAAATGATCAATAAACTACAATTCCTGGGCCAAGAACCACTCCTCTTGTGGTAGATAGGCTACCTAGTACTTACCACTTCCACTGATAAGCTAGAAGGCTCCACTCCAACACAAAGGCTTGGGGGGCTCAGAAGCGTACAAACAGTCCTGGATACAGCAAATCTGTACCTGGACAAGACTAGTTACGGGAAAGGTGGGGATCAAGCGCAAACATGGGTTTTAAAACCAGAAAGTTGAGAGAGATGGAAAAACTGCCCAAACGGTCAATAAACTACAATTTCTGGGCCAGAACCACTCCTCTTGTGGAAGATAGGCTACCTAGTTCTTACCACTCCCAGTGATAAGCTAGAAGGCTTCCCTCCAACACAGAAAGGCTTGCAGGGCTCAGAAGCTTACTAACAGTCCTGGATACAGCAACTCTGTATCTGGACTAGGCTAGCTACAGGAAAGGTGTGAAACAAGTACAAGTTCGGCTTTTATACCAGAAAGTTGAAAGAGATGGGAAAAACTGCCCAGAAAGTTGAAAGAGATGGGAAAAACTGCTCAAACGGCCAATAAGGTACAAGTTCTGGGCCAGGAGCCACTCCTCTTGTGGTAGATAGGCTACCTAGTGCTTACCACTCCCACTGATAAGCTAGAAGGCTTCCCTCCAACACAGAAAGGCTTGGGAGGCTCAGAAGCATACAAAGTGTCCTGGATACAGCAAATCTGTACCTGGAATAGACTAGTAACAGGAAAGACAGGAAACAAGCGCAAACACAGACAAAAGCTCCCCAAACAGCCAAAAAACTATAATTTCTGGGCCAGGGACCACTCCTCCTGTGGTAGATAGGCTACCTAGTGCTTACCATTTCCACTAATAAGCTAGAAGGCTTCCCTCCAATGCAGAAAGGCTTAGGGGGCTCAGGAGCTAATGAACTGTCCTGGATACAGTAAGTTTGTATCTGGCTAGAATAGTTACAGGAAAGGCAAGAAACAAGCATAGATTTTTTTTTACAGAAAAGCAGCTAAAACAGCAGTAAATACATGTATTTACAGCAATACATACACATTTGCTGTCATGAGCTGCTTGTCTTGACCAAACCAAAACCAGATGTACCAATCAATGCTCACCAACCAGAAAGGCAGAGATATAGACAGAGAATTACACATTATAATTATAATAATCAGGAAATCCTTGGTAGATTTAGAGTGGGCAGGGAATATTATAAGGGTGTTCATGAACATTGTGGTCCCCACATGGGTACTGGGGGGAAGAGTGACCCACCTATCCCTGTGGATACTAAGGTATGTATAGCCCTCACAATACTTGCTACAGGAACCTTCCAGAAACAGACTGGGACACACTGACACTTTTGCAGGGTTCAGCCTCAAGGATACCTCAGCATTTCTTGGACATACTCATGGCATTTGTGGATCAGTACATCTATTCCCCAGTGTCACCACAGACCAGGCCTAGACTACATGTATATGGGGTGGCACATTTCCCTGATGTGCTTGGTGAGATAGATTGCACCCATGTTGCAATTAGGACCCCTTCTGATCCACACAGGAGTGTTTTCACAATAAAAAGGGCTACCATTCCATCAACTGCCAGATAGTGTGTAATACGTGATGGAGCATCACCAACGTGTCTGCCCAGCATCCTGGCAGTGCACATGATTCCCATATCTGGCATATTAGCTCACTCACTGCCTCTGCCTACATGGAAGGATGCCCGCTGGTAATCTTGGTGATAAGTGGGAAAAAATAATATAATTTAATCGCTTGCATACTTATTTATAGTAAATATATTGCTGAATACTAACCACTTTTCCTTTGTTTTGTCTAATAGGTTCATAGGTTGGTACTAGGCTATCAGACCTAGGGCCTATACAAGCCTAGCATTAACAATTCCCTGGCTATTTCTTCCCACACTATTTACTTCCCTGGACCCCTGTCTAGCAGGGTGACTGACATGATCCCCGGGGTGAATTTCCATTTTCCCATCCAATCGTCAAGGTTCCTTTTGAAGAGGGCCAAAGAGGCACTCTGCTTGACATGTATGGGCAATCTATTCCAGAGTCTGGGGAGTCTCTGGGTCAGGAACCTATCCCTCCAGCATGTTTTGTTTATTGTGATGACAAGGTTTAGACCCCTGGAGCGTGTGGCTCTGAGGGATTGGAATTTCTTTAAGTGTAGCATGTCCAACAGCTCTGGGTTTGACATGGCCTTGTATGTTAAGCAGAGATCACCTCTGAGTAGACGATATGTGACAGAGTACAGCTGGGGTTTTTTAAGGCAGTCAGCATAGGGCATCTGCTTTAGGCCTGTGATATTTTTAGTGAGGTATTTCTGCAGCCTTTCCAGTTGTTGCAGATGTCTTGAGAGGTACATACCAAATGGGGCATTGTATTCTATAATGGGTCTAATGAGGGATGAGTACAGCCGGACAATGACCTCCTTTTTTCTGGATGAAAAGCCCTTAGTGATGAGGTGTGCCACATAGAAGGATTTCCTGACTGTTGTGGTGATGTGGTTATTGAAGGTGAGACCACTGTCCACCTGTGTCGCTAAGTCTCTTTTCACACTTTCGGTGTTTAGTGTACTGCCACCTATATGGTAATTCATGGGTACATGTTTTTTCCCAAAGGGGATAACTATACATTTCTTGGCATTGAGCTTGAGCCCATGGCTCTGGCACCAAGCATCTGTTTCTGTAAGCCCTTTTGTAGAGTATCCACATCATTTGGGGATTCAGTAATGGTTCCCAGTTCGCAGTCATCTGCGAACTTTGTTAGCCAGAGTCCCTTAGTGTTGGCCTTGCTTCAGAGAAGTAGATGCCAAACAAGAGTGGTCCCAGGACTGAACCCTGAGGTACTCCACTTGTCACTTGTCTGGAGCTGGATTTGGAGTCGGCTATTTTTACAGTGTGGGTTCTATCAGTAAGCCAGTTAGCAAACCATTGGGTGATGTAGGGATTAATGCCCAGCTTAGTAAGTTTATCTATGATTCCAGAGTGGGGGATGGTGTCAAAGGCCTTGGCAAGGTCTATATAGGCTGTGTGAACCAGCTTACCCTTGTCCATGGCTCCGGAGACTGATTCAAAGATGTCAATCAGGTTCAGGAGACAACAAAAAGTCCTAAACGCCAGAAGAAGAGTAGCCAGCCAAAAACTTAATAAATTAATTTTATTACATCAGCGTTTTCGCTACTTAACCAACCAGGAAGCTTCATCATCAAGTATAAGAAAACGAAATGCGTTTTAAATAGCAAAATAAAAATACCGCTTTTTTTATTAAAAACAGATATCCAGCGTTTTCGCTTACCTTAACCAGGAAGCTTCATCAGAGGTATAAGAAACGCAGAAAGCGCTTTTTTAAATAGCAAATACAAAATACGTCATCATATTGAACAAGGAACATAAATTAAAAAATATTTTAAAAACAGTACCAAAATAAACAGTACAATGAATACAATCAGTCACTTAGTGGTTGTATTTAAAAGTTAATAATCATACCTATGTATATGTTTTAGATTTAATCAAAACAGCCAAAAACAGCCAAAAGAATTCCTACGTGATAAGCAATGCACCACATAGTACTAGTTGGCAAGTATTTAAATCACATTCAATTAATATACTTTCTGATTTGTAAAACAAAGCAATAACATGCTGTTTATATATTTCAACAAAACAGCTTTAGAACAATAGTGTTTCACACATCAGAATTACCCACGTGTGGGAAACTCACATGACAGTATAAAAAATGTATGTGAATATATAGTTGAAAAACATATTTATCCTCACTTAAACTAGTGAAAATATTCTATATTGTCTGTTCAGACCAAACAAGAAAACAAGCAAAAGGGGCTGTGTCTATACTAAAAGTGGAAAACTGAAACTTAGAATTTAATTAAGTAATCAAAAAAATATATGTGTAATATTAACTAATGAAATATTAAGAAAACACAGGTTATCACCTCATATATGCCTTAAGTTTCAAAAAAGGTGCAATGTTACAGCTTTCATTTAAACCGGGGGTACTAAAAGCATTCAATCTCAGCTGCCAGAGAAGCTCACGTACCTCCAGTAACAGAGAAACAGGTCCCCCCCTAACTGACCCTGGTAGATGGTCTATACCCATAAACAGAAAAGAGTGGCCTGGCAATAGGTCAATATGTCTGGCCAATGCGTTCTCACTTTTTTTGTTTTTGATCGCATAGATATGTTGATAGATCCTGTCCTTAAACCTTCTATCGGTCTTACCGATATAGAAGGCAGGACAACAGGAACAGAACGCTATGTAAATTATAGACTTGGTGTTACAGTCAATTCTGTGGCCAATTGGAAATATGTTGTTCCCTTCTATTGTACAAAAACTACCTGTTTTAATGTAAATACAGTAGTTACAGGCACCACAAGAAAAAGACCCCTTATTTCTAGAGGAAATAACCCCCAATGAACTAGTGTTAAGAAGGTCTTTGATGTTTTGCCCTCGTCTAAAAACAATGTGTGGTTTTTCACCAAGTTTTTCAAGGAGGGAACTATTATTAGCAATAAAAGCCCAATTTTTGTATAGGATATCTCGAATTTGGCTAGAATTCACGTTAAATGTTGAAATGAAACTACATAAAGCCACATTAGTAGGGACATTTTCTATGCTCACAACTACGGGCTCAAAGTCTCAATAGAACTCTTCAAGTGGCCCTACATCACCACTAGGTGGCAGGATGGCGATAAAGAGAAAATTGTAAAAAAATAGTTCTTCTTTTATGACGACTTCTACAATTAAGTCAGTCAATCAAACAGCGGTAACCCCTTAGAAAAAATAAGTTTCTCAAAGTCTCACATTCAGCTCGAAAATCTTCTAATTCACTGCACATACGGACAGCTCTCACAAGCTGTCCCTTAACTATAGCTCTCTTTTGTTTCAGAGGATGTGAGCTAGAAAAATGAATTTACATAGGTGTCTTTCCTATAAATAACAGAACTGAGTGATCGAGTCTGGCCATTTCTAATTAATTTTACATCCAAGTAACTAATTACTTCTGTACTGAAACTGTATGTAAACTTTAGGAAAGAAGTTGTACTATTTAAGTAGTTAACAAATAACTCTGCTTCACTGGAATTCCCTTTAAAAAGAAGGAAAATATCGTCCAGGAAGCGAGTATAGAAAGAAATTTTATTACTCCATTCCGGGTTACTAAGTACAAACTTCCTTTCCCAAAATGCCATAACTAAATTGGCTACAGCTGCTCCACAAGGGGAGCCCATAGCAACCCCCTGTTTCTGGATGTATACATCATTTTCAAAAATGAAAAAATTGGACGTAAGAATAATATCAAGAAGTTCCGTGATATTATCAATCTCATTAGATGGAGCACCAAGTTCTATCAAAAGGAGTTCAATCCACTCACGTGCCTCTAGATGTGGTATAGATGTGTATAAATCTACCACATCTATTGTCAAGAAATTATTGACTTGACTCTCTCTGAAATTGTTGATATCAGATAGAAAGGACCACGAGTCTTTACATATAGTTGGCATCATCTCAACATATTTCCTAAGGAGTGAATCAACATACTTGGAACATGGGTAGGTGACTGAAGCCCTACCATCAATGAGGGCATTCCAAACATCACTGGTGTTCTAGCAAATAAGATGTCAATATATTTAAAGGTGTCCTCATTAATTCTACCATTAATAAAAAGGTCTCTAAAATAGCCTCTAATTCTTTTAGAGCACATGTTCATCTCATTGATGGGGCTGACTTGTAATGCGATTCAGAAGACAAAACCCTAAACATACGTTCAGAATAATCAATTTGCTCAAAAATGGCCAGACCCCCACCCTTGTCGGGTTTAATAACTCTTACCCCCGCATAACGCAGAGAGTTTAGAGCTGAAAGTTGCTCTTTAGTAATATTAAACTGACTAAAGTTAGTTCTGTTTGAATCGGCCATGTGTCTAATATCCAGTTCACACACGTGTTCAAATATTTTTAATGACACGTGTATTGGCGGATTAAAGATGCTTGAAAGTCTAATATTAGATACAGGAGGTCTTTCAGTACCACTAAAAAGTAATCTCAAATTAAGTTTCCTAACGTAGCACTTAAGGTCCAATAGGACCCTAGCTACGTCACATTTTTTGGACGGAACAAACGTATTGCCTAGAGCTAGTAACTCAACTAGTTCAGGTTCTAATAATAAAGAGGAATAGTTGTAAATAGTGAAGTCACCCTTTTTATTTAAGACAATCTTTGGTGTTACTGGGGGTATGTCAAAGGTATCTCCATAACTTAATTCCAATTCCTGTTCCCCCTGTATTGCCTCTGTTTGTTCTTGTTCCCTAAAAAATTACCATGCACATTGTAGTTATTTTCACTACTATCATTAGAGGGACCAGAAGGCTGTGTATCTTTATTAACTCCTCTATTTTGTCCTCTGTTTAAGTTTCTGTTACTTCTACGGAGAGGTTGTAGTATCATGCTCTTCTGTGTTTTCAACCTCTGTTTGTTCAACCCTGTCCTCCCTATTGGCAGCAACTTTGAAACTCAAATTAGGAAAGGCTCTATCTTTAGAGTAAGCAGCCCTATCCCTGTATAGTTTCTTAGATTTATTAACCTTAAGCTTGACCATATAGGTGTCAATGCTGGAAAAAATACGTGAGTGGTCAAATTTAATTTGTGCAAATGCTACATCATTTTTAATTTCAGTATCCAGCAAGCATATTTCATCTGTCAAACTACCAATCATATCAGCATAATGCTTAACAAGAAGCTCCATAAGCTGGATTCCCTGAGCTTGAAACAAAATTTTTAAATCTAATAAAAAGGCACTACTGTTAACAAGATTGGATGGAGAAAAACTAGATCTCAGCCCCTTAGGGATAATGCCATCAGTTATACATTGTCTAAAATACGTCACTTCTAATTGCAATTTACGCAATTTTAAAGTTTTAACATCAAGTTTTTCCATTTGTCTGAAAGCAAGGTAGCTGACTCGGCTACTGAACTGGAAGACTGCACCGACGAAGAGTCTATATTCATTTTGTTAAAGATGAAAAAGTCACCTGTATTGTTAATCCATTCGGATATTCCCCTCTCGCCAATAAGTGCCTCGTTATATCCAGTTGAAATGTTCCCAGTTTCCGCCTGAGTACCAGAAGCAACATTAAGAACATTCCTGTTGGTAGAAGTTGCTGCTCTCACCAACTGGCCCGGTGGTATGGTTCCTTGTGTTTCCGTTACCGTTCTTCTAGGACAAACACCATATGGTAAACGGTCAATGTTAGCACTACTGTGCTCGCCATATGAATCCTCGAAAGCTTGGAAATGGTTATTGAGAGCTTCAATTTTTTGCGACAATTGCAAAAGTAAGTTCGGTACATCAGTAGTGTCCGGAATGGACTGACCAAAACTCTCCATATGGCTTTAGAACAGAAATCAAACTTCACACAAAGCGGACAGCAACGGACAAACTGTTGACCACAAAAAGTCCTAAACGCCAAAAGAAGAGTAGCCAGCCAAAAAATTTTATTAAAACAGATACATCCAACCAGGAAGCTTCATCAGAGGTATAAGAAAACGCGAGAATGCGTTTTAAATAGCAAATACAAAATACGTCATCATATTGAACAAGGAACATAAATTAAAAAATATTTTAAAAACAGTACCAAAAATAAACAGTACAATGAATACAATCAGTCACTTAGTGGTTGTATTTAAAAGTTAATAATCATACCTATGTATATGTTTTAGATTTAATCAAAAACAGCCAAAAAACAGCCAAAAGAATTCCTACGTGATAAGCAATGCACCACATAGTACTAGTTGGCAAGTATTTAAATCACATTCAATTAATATACTTTCTGATTTGTAAAACAAAGCAATAACATGCTGTTTATATATTTCAACTATCGTAAAAACAGCTTTAGAACAATAGTGTTTCACACATCAGAATTACCCACGTGTGGGAAACTCACATGACAGTATAAAAAATGTATGTGAATATATAGTTGAAAAACATATTTATCCTCACTTAAACTAGTGAAAATATTCTATATTGTCTGTTTGTGCTCTTAAAAACAGACCAAACAAGAAAACAAGCAAAAGGGGCTGTGTCTATACTAAAAGTGGAAAACTGAAACTTAGAATTTAATTAAGTAATCAAAAAAATATATGTGTAATATTAACTAATGAAATATTAAGAAAACACAGGTTATCACCTCATATATGCCTTAAGTTTCAAAAAAGGTGCAATGTTACAGCTTTCATTTAAACCGGGGGTACTAAAAGCATTCAATCTCAGCTGCCAGAGAAGCTCACGTACCTCCAGTAACAGAGAAACAGGTCCCCCCCTAACTGACCCTGTACCTATGTATATGTTTTAGATTAGGTTCAGGAGACAAGATAGGCCCTTCACGAACCCAAACTGGGTGGGGTCCAGTGTTTGAAGGTTGCCAATGTCTTCATTTATAAGTTCCATGATAATACGCTCCATGGCCTTGCAGATAAGGCTCGTCAGACTGATGGGATGGTAGTTTCCGGGATCCAACGTGGATCCCCCTTGTGGAGTGGGATAACTGTAGCTCTGCGCCACTCAGTGGGCATGAAACCTGAGGTGAGGCTATGATTAAACATGACACTTAGGTGAGGTACCAGTTCATATTGTAGTTCATGTAGTACACAGCCCGGGATGTCATCTGGTCCCATGGATGCTGTATTCTTAGCTTTGGAGAATGCGTTTTTACCTGTGTGGCCGTTATTACCGGAATTTGGCAATCTTCCGGTATTGAGATGGGCCATTTAGGGGGAGAGAAGGGGGTGAAGTTGGCACTGAATCGATCTGCCAGGATATTGGCAATATCCTTAGGATCAGTATATTTAATGCCATTCTGTTTTAGCTCAGAGCAGATCTGAGCATTGCCATTTAGATTATTGACCTAGTTATAGAATGCCTTGTGGTTGTCTATGGAATCTTTGGCAATTTTATTTTCGTAACTAGCTTTGGAGGATTTTATGAGGGATCTCAGTTTCTCACTGAGGCTGGTAAGGCAGTTTTTTGCATCCTGGGATTTTCCTCATTTGTTTATGGCAGGGGACCACCAGATTGGCTTCCTTTTTTTGGAGGAGAGCATCTTGGTTCTATTTGGGATGGCACGATTCATGCATGAGTAGATGTGCTCGTACAATGCCTTAGTGTAGGATTCAGCAGTTGAACTTTCAGTTCCCGTCTGCATGGGTGTCATGAAGTTTGTCACTTCTGACTTGAGTAGCATGAAGTTGGCTTTGGAGAAGTTTTTTATGGAGGTTTCCTTACTGGGGGGTGGGGTGGGATGTGGATGCTAAGGGTGATTAGCTTATGGTCAGACCTAACTAACAAGGGGGTGACCATAGGTGTGGAGCATTGATTTCCCATGTTGGTGATGACCAGGTCTAGGATATTGGAGCCCCTGGTGGGACTATGGATTAGTTGATCCAGGGCATTGGAATTTAAGAATTCCAAGAACCGTTGGGCAAAGGTGCTGGTACACGAGTAGTTTTCCCAGTTAATGGCAGGTTAGTTAAAATCACCCAGTATTAGGGTGTTTGGTTCTATCTTAATATTTCCCAGTATGTTTAGAAAGGTGTAGTGAGAATCTTGGGGCATGGTGGGGGATCTGTAGCAAGCTACAATTTGGATTGCAGTCTTGCCTAGTGTTAGTTGCACCTGGAGAATTTCAGACACATTGTGTTGGGCAACTAGCCTGGTGGTGTGGGTGAATATTGACACTCCTCCACCTTTAGTGTTTCGGTCCTGGTTTGGTGGCCGAAAAGTGTGGTAAGAGTTGTAGCCTGGTATTGCAGGGGTGCTCTCTGGAGCCTTGAACCAGGTCTCAGTTACTGCACGGATATCGATGTTCTCCATTTTTAGGAGTGCCTTGAGAGAGTGCATTTTGAGGTTTAGACTTCTAGCATTGAGTAGCATTATCTTCAGATTTTTCATGCTTGTACCTGTTATGATGGTGGTTTTATCCTTTGAGCTTTGCCTAAGAAAGGCACTTTAGGGGTGGCAAGAGCCTTAGCCAGTAACCTGAATCCCAGGGGCAACAGATGCAGACCATCTCTGGCAAAGCATCATGGTCTGTCGATCATGTCATCCCAGGCAGACAGATACTGGATCCCCTTTGAATGACACCAGAAGCTTAGCCAATTGTTGAAGTCAATCATTTTGTCCTTATATTGTGGTATAATTCTGGGTGAAGGCAGGATGATACTCAGGGCTAGGGTCATACCTGCCTGGGCCACATGATCCGAGAGCTCTTCCATGTCTCTTTTCATGTAGTCCAGGGAGGTACATCTCAAGTCATTCACTCCAACATGGACAATGACAGAGTCATATTTGTACTTGTTGTGGAGTGACTTGAGTGCACTTTTCTCTATTTTCTTCAGGTAATATAGGATATAAACTGGAGCCATGGTTCATAGCATCAGTGAGAAATCCGAGTGGAGCTATGGAAGACAATTTTCATGTAGCCCTGTCCCAAGCTTGTATTGTCATTGAGAGGGTGTGTGGCATGCTGAAAGCACATTTCAGATCCTATGTGAGTCTGAACGTGCCCTTCAGTATGACCCAGCTACTGCATGTAGGATGTTTATTGTGAATCACATTTTGCAGAACATAATCGTGCACCAATGTGGTGGTGAAGTGACCCATACTGCCACTGTAGCTCCCATTTCCAGTCATACTACAATTACTGACGGCAAGCTGGCAGCAGTAGTAAGGGACCCCATGCCACAGGTTCATGTATGACATATGGATGCACAGGTAAATAGACAGCAATTAGTGTTGATTTATGGACTATGGAATTCATGCCAATGTTTCATCTTTTATAAAAGACACAATAAGTATAATTTATGTCACTGTTCAGACATTCCCTCTTATCTTACTTTTTTTAGAACAGGTAGTCATATTACTGTTTATAAATGTTATATCTGACTCCTCACTGACAGTACTTCAATTTTGTCATAAGGTATCATATAACTAGCATTTACATATAAGGTATGTTTACAATTTTAAGTGATAAACATTTAACATGAGTTCATACTTTGCACTGAAATGGAAAATATATTTATCATTATTATGCAATGTTTCCTCAATTTTAAGTATGATATATTATAACTGATTTACTTTTGTCGGTTAAGCACATGCACATAAGATTATTTCATTTTATTTATTTATGTATTTATTTTATTTAGTTTACATTTGTTTACTGGGAAAGTCTGGACAAAAAAAGTCCATTTGCGGGAGGCCCAGGGAGAAAAGCTCCGTAGTAATTTGATCCATAGTAATAGCAATGTATACACATCAAAGTACAATTTATAATAATCGAAAACATGTTATTTCAACAGTACTAAAAAGCATAAATCAAAGTACAATTTATAACAGTACAAAACATAAGAAAGTTACTGTAAAATATAGATGACATTTTCAGAATCCAAGTGGGGGTTTTTTTTGCATAAATTCAGAAGACTAGGTCTGTGACAACCACTAGTAAAAGTCAAATTTTGCATGATTAAGTGTGGATAACTAAGCTGTGATTAATTTAATTAAAGATAAAGAATGAGAAAAGGAGAATTGAAATGTGTTATTTGGCTGTTTAAAGTGTATTTATTAACCTGGAACAGAGCAGCAGCCAGTCCATGTACTAACCTGGGTCAGAGCAGCAGCATCTCCATGCACTAGTCAGGTAGGATTTGAGAAAGTTTGTTTTGCTGTCTATCATACACATCAAGTTATGTCCTCAGACATATAAATCATTGTTTGTGCAGTGCTGAGGATGAAGTGGAAACAGTGCCAGTGTAGATAGTAGGATACTCATGCAATATTTTCCAGGCATCTCTTATTCTCTTAATAGTCTATAATAATTGTTTTATGTTCTATGTAATTCTCAGTTGTACCACTGTTGAATTGGAAAGTCTTGATAATGGGTGAACCTTTAATGGCGTTAAACATTGCAATTTACACGTAATATCCTACACTTTATTTCAAGAATGTTATTTTACTGCAAACAGTAACATGAAAGAAATTAAATGCATGGACATGAAAAGCATGGTAGTGAAATGCTACATTTCATATTGTAAGTACCTGAAATATCTAGCCTGACTTACAGTATGTCAAGGTCAAAGGTGTCATACATGACATCTCCTAAAGATGGGGTATGTGAAGGTGCATGTTATCTGGAGGAGGGACTGGTAACATGCTATGATATGTCCTACCTGATGCAGGTGATCCTAGATCTAGTGATCTCACAGTGATATGAGACCAAGACCTCAATTGAGAGGTTCTGCTACATATACATGAACACTCACCTGGCCAGCATGAATTCTGTTCTGTTTGGTCAGCCCTAGTGTTTCCACTACATTACTGAGAAGCACTTGTAGTGTAATGTGATATGCCCACACGTTTATGTACAGTACCCCATCACTGTCTTCTTCCCTGTACATCACTGACTCTAATTTGAGTCTGATATGTCCTGACTAGTGTACACATGGAGGTGGAGATGGCTGCTAAGTGTACCGCCATACTCCACATCAGTGTAACCATGGCATTGTCCATACCCTTCAACATTTGCATATAGTGCTGTAAATTATCACCTCCCTTACATCCTGCAGTACTCTGACCATTTCTTCCTCACTCTCTGTAAGAGTGGACTGGGCCTGTAGAATGTCATGGCACATTTGCTGGTAGGCAGCCGATCTTTTATGTATTTCTTGAGGTAGCTGTGATATGTGCCTGTGCCTGGCACCGCTTTTAACAGGTAATACAGCAAACAATGTTACCTCTGAGTCTGTGAGGTGTTTTTGAGGTTGTGTGGACACTGGTGTTGAGGTGCATTGTTTCTCTCCCTCTACAGCTTGCAGTGTTAAGTCCCCATTTACCATATTTTGTGATCCAGTGTGACTTCCTTCAAAGTTATGTACCTACTGTAGGGTAAGTGATCCTGCCACTAATCTTGGTGGTTGTGTGCCACTTTTCTCAGGCTCTCTCACAAATATAACTATGTTATTGTCATTATCATCAGTTATTCTGCTGCTTATACCTTCTAAATTTACTGGAATAGTGGAACTGCTCATTTCTGTTTCTGACCCTTGGGAGAATTAATTGCTTACATTACTCCTCATACAGTAGAGTACATTACTGTATGCTTTGTACAAGGTGTGGAGGACTCTCTCCATCATACCGCTCAACAGATTTTGCAGAATGTCCAAATATTTGCCTTATATGTTTGAACTGCTCCTCATAAAATTTGTGATTTTCTGGCATATCACTGAGGACTAAAGTCACTAAATGACATAAATTTGAGTTTCAGACTTTATATCCTTCACAAAATGCTTGCCAATACAAATCCTGTTATTCTAGCAACTTTTTAAATTTATAAAACAGTATTTAAAAGCTGGCCCTATTTTTGGGTCTTTGTTCCTTATTGTTTTAGACTTTCTCCAGATTTATTGTGCTATGAGATTGAGAGTTATGCTTTCCATGCACTCTGTTCAATATCATCATGAGCAAAAGTGGAGGATTCACCTTTTAATAGTAAATGTTATGTGTTACATGCAGTCTTTAACCAGGCAGTCATTATCTTTATGTAATTATTTTATGGAGGTCAGACCAACCTTCCTGAATAGATGTCTGTGGATACTGCTGATGTGCATATTTGCCAGTGTCCACACCACCTCTGATTATGCCCATGCCATACTCATAGGTTCATAGGTGTTTACTAGGCTAATGACCACAAGGGCCTTTTTAAGACTAGCCATGCATCCCAAATCTCTGACAAGTTCTGGTACCCTTGATAAGTGTAAGCAGGGGCTTGAGAAGTGAAACATTTACAAGCCAGGGCCTGGGAGATGAATGATTTACAGGCTGTCTGTGTCCATTAGAGACATAAGTGCCAAACCAGGGATGAATTTCCTGTTCCCCATCTTTCCAAATTGAAGTTGAATTGGGTTAGGGAGAACCTCTGCTTCATATGGATGGGGAGCCTGTTCCAGAGAAGAGGTAGTCTCTGGGATACATACCTGTCTTCCCAGTTGGTCCTATTTATATCAAAGGCAAGTGTTAACTCTTTAGAATGGATAATTCCAGCGCTGTTTGTTTTGTGGTTATGCAGGAGGTTCGTAAGAGTGGAGTCTGACAATGTCTTGTATGCCAGGCATAGATCTCTCCTCAACAACCTGTAGGAAACAGAATTCAGGGATAGGGACTTGAGGTGGTCTGTACACGACATGTTATTTATGCCCTGTATTCTTTTAGTGTGGAACCTCTGTGGATGTTCCAGTTGTTGGATGTGCCTGGTTAGGTACATACCAAAGGAGGAATTCTACTCAATGGTAGGTCTGACGAATGCCAAATACAGTGGAACAATGACTTCCCTGGACCTAGACGGCATATCTTTGTTTATAAGTTGCACAATAACTTATAAAGAAATCCACATGAATGGACAGGAGGTACTCCTCATCAGATGATAAAGGAATAAGTGTATGAGGACCCCCCCAATTAGTACTATGGGCAATTACATTCCACCTTGCCTTTGCTTGGATGCATCCCACCATATCATTAGCCCTGTTCTTGCAATGTGTTAATGTCCAGTTCCTTCCACCTACAGAATTTATACCCATAACCTCTTGGTCCCAAGTCTTTGCCTGCTCAGCTTGTTTCAGTCCCCTTTTCCAAAATGGCATTTGTCTTCAGGGTAGCCATGAGGATACCTTTCTTCTCATGGACAAAATTGTCCTTTTCTCATTCTGGGTCCTTGCTGCTGCATGTTCCACATACCTAAAACATCATGCAAAAGTAATAGACTAAACCTGCTCCACTAATCAGCCTAA
>NC_056726.1:596432005-596512005 GCF_019279795.1 Protopterus annectens
TAATTTCCAGTGTTGAAATAGTAATGTTGGAAATGTGATAATAATATGCCTAATCCAACAATAAATGGCTTTTCAGATGTGCAGATTGCTCTGAATAATACCCAAAAGTCAGAATTTGATACATGAATCTTCAGGTAATGCACACCCTGCTGTTGTCGGTTTACTGTCAATAACTTTTGCGCTTTGTGGCATCACCTCAGAGAATAAGCAAATTAAATGAAAATAGTTAGCATCAGTTGCATCACAGTGTCAATATCTACTGTTAGCTCGAATACTGTTTTGGGAAAGTTACATGGGTGATAGCTGTCAACATAAAACAGATTTAGCAAATATAAATCAAGAGACTTCAGGCTGCTAATTGTTATTAAGTTGTTGCAAACAGCATGTCTATTCCTTCTGTGTAAATGAGTCAACAAAGAAAATGTTCCCATTTTGTTTTAATCTCAATTAAGATTTCATTGAAAGAATTTAGTGCAAATATATAAAGAGGCTTAAGTTTAAGATTAGATGTTTTGCTAAGGTCACAGTCCTGCATGTGATCAGAAGAGCTTTGCAAATGTTGTTGAGGAGTGTTTATAATCGCTCTTAGCTTGAAGAATTGCCAGTACCTCAGTTTGACGTTTAGAAATTTGTTTGTTAATGCTGTGTAGGTAAGAATGTGCTAATCAGTGTGGTCCTAGATTCCCACTGAAGAGAATTCCTGCCTGAATCCATTTAAGCCCCCAAACAGGTTTCATATCTTGGCAAATAAGATTGTTATTCCATATCACAGAGTCCATTGTGAGCCCACGTAATTTGGTATTTTACAGCTGCCTTGCTTTTCAACCAATGTTCAAGGCACCAGGGTCCCAAGCATTGAGAGAAGGAATACTAGGATATTTCTCTCTTGACAAGTAAGAGATGAAGGGTTCTGAGAAACTGGTCTGGGTTGTAATTTCGCTCTGTGGCAAAATGATCCTAAAGAGGCAACACCATAAGCATGTATATTGGGAAGCTGAAAACACCAAAACATTTTAGAACAAAAAAATGTTACATCTACTAATTCTAGGAGATTCAACATTCCACATAAAATCAGTGAAGATTTCCTGGCAAGACTTAGTGAACTAAAAGAGATAGCCTGAGGAAGATGTCAGAGATGTGTAGGACATTGGATAATATGAAGATATTTGTCAGCTTGAATTTTCCTAAGGAGTGTGTGTGTGTGTGTGTGTGTGTGTGTGTGTGTGTGTGTGTGTGTGTGTGTGTGTGTGTGTGTGTGTGTGTGTGTGTGTGTGTGTGTGTGTGTGTGTGTGTGTGTGTGTGTGTGTGTGTGTGTGTGTGTGTGTGTGTGTGTGTGTATATATGTGTGTGTGTGTGTGTGTGTGTGTGTGTGTGTGTGTGTGTGTGTGTGTGTGTGTGTGTGTGTGTGTGTGTGTGTGTGTGTGTGTGTGTGTGTGTGTGTGTGTGTGTGTGTGTGTGTTAATCTTTTTAAAAGATTATGGTTTCATGGGTTTCAAAGAGGATATATTTCAAACAACTTGTTGGAATTGAGAATTGAGAGTCATAGTAATGCCCCAATGAACATGCTACTTGACAATGAATAGTAGTAGGATGAACTAATTGTTTGACCTTACTGCATGGTTGTCTGCATATAGGATTGTAAGAAAGATATGCAATCATTTCAGTTTTTTACCACACTCCTTCTTATATTTATGGAGCAACTACTGGTGAACTGTAAAAGCTACAAGTGCAAACCACAGTGGGAAGAGTGGGTGTCCTTGCCTTGTGCCACATTTAAGATCAATGCTGGACAAAAATATGTGATTAGAATAAATACTTTCCAAGTGGTTAGCATACGGTAGTCCATTGGATAAACTTTGCTGGGAAGCCCATCTTGAGATTCACTGCTGATATGAAGTTGCATTATATTAGCTCAAAGGATCAACCAACAATGCTGCTGAAATATTAGCCACCCTACTTATTTTTTAATGTCTTATCAGGTCTAATAAGGCCAGAATTACCTGCCCATCCCTTAAAGAAGCCTAGATGATTTTTACTTATTAATTCAGGGATCTCCATCAAGTCAAGTCACCAAGATTTTTGGAAAACTCTTCAGTTTAGATAGTAATAAGAAAATGTTTCTATTCTCTATTGCCACACTGAAAAGAATCTCTAACAGAGGATCTCATAGTTGTAAATTAAATCATTTATAAAAGTGTAGGGTCAAACTGTCCAGTCTCAGTAGTTTCTCACATTGCACACTATCAAATGCTGCTGTAATTTCCCTAAAGTTATAGGTTTATCAATAAAACATTAATTCTTCTTCTTCTTCTTCTTTCGGCTTTTTCCCGGTTAGGGGTCGCCACAGCAGATCATCTGTCTGCTCATGATTGGCAGTAGAGTTTTACAGTGTCGAGTTGCCAGCCTGGTGCCCAATCTTCCAAAAAAGGCACACACATGCACACACTCACACCTAGGGCCAATTTAGAGTGTCCAATCCACCTACAGCATGTCTTTGGGATGCTGTTGAGAAATTCTTTGAAAGATAATGTTACCAAAAAGTGTCAATGTCTGAACTATTGCAGGGTGAAAAGTTTTGAGAAACCACCTGATATTACTGTTTTAGAAAAGTATTAATCATATTGAGGTCAGAACATAATTGGACAGTGGAGTTCTTTAAGTCAAAGATGGTTAATTCTTTGTTTCTCTCCTTACACCTTTTAGCACTGACCTTATGGAAAGTAAGTCCAAAGCCAACATAACAATGGGTCTATATTATATGAATGAAAGTTCATATAAGCAAACTCTCTAATGAGTGAAAATCCCAGACAGTGAGGTGCATGTTGTGGGATCGCAGTACAGTGAAGATTGGAATGTTTGCCCTTTCCTCACTATAGTGCAATCTCAGAGTTGGAATATATATTTTGTGGGGGGGGTTCGGGATTTTCGCTCATTGAGCGTTTGTTTATATGAACTTTCATTCATATAATATAGACCCCAGAACAACTTATAGTATTTCAACTTATTAAAATGTCCTTATATGAGATATTTTATACTTATCTTTCAACGTTTGAATATCCACAAGTAAAGTTTTTTTACATGATTCTTTTCTTCAATATTTCCATCTAAGTTCTCATTTTTTCTTTGTCTGTTCAAATTCTCTTGTCTTACAAACATATTAACCTTCTATCTGCAAGCCATTTTGAAGTAACCCCAGTAAGACAGGAGACCGCCACTAGAAACAGAATATTTAAAAAATGGTCATCTGTTGTGTAGTTGTGGTATTAAAGTTTAAGATTTTCAGTAATATGGGATGAAATTTCCATTGAGAAAAGTGAAGGCTTTTAACTTTAAAGGTACCTGAACTGACGGTTATATCATAAAATAAATGGAATGCCTTGTGATTAATGAACCACATCTGATCTACTTTCCAAGCCATTCACTGTGGCATAGAAAGTAAAATATTTTGTATACAAATTGTGAGTTCTCCACACGACATTTAAATCAAATTCTATAGTAATGTTTTTTAATGCCTAAGAATTTTTCGGAAGTCTAATTTTCCTTTTGATGTTCTAAACATCCCAGGGTCAGCAACCATATTAAAATCCCATCTTATTAAAATGGTAAAGGCTGGTGTAATTGATTGCCTAAGTGCCTGCTAAAATACTAGAGGGTAGCAACATCCGTATTTGGACCACAAAAATTTGCTAAAATAAATAGGCCAAATGCAAATTGTATCTGAGGAATGAGCCAGCTACCCTGGGAACATCATGATATTTTTCTAGCCTCCCATCATAAAGAATTATGTAGAATAATAGTTATGTCTCTTTTAGATAAGAAGGCATAGCTGATATAGTGAGACACAGGCCATTTAAACATAAAGAGTATGGCTCTTTTCCTTTTAAACTTGATTTCTGGCAAGAGTACAACTTTCAGAATAGCTTTTTGAAAAAATTGAAAACTGCAACAGCATTAATAGGGGTAGATGCTCCCTTAACATTCCAGTCAACAAAAGGAAGCTTGATAGAATATGGATTGCTGACATTATAGCCATTATCATGAGTATTTTTCAGTTGGGAATCTCCACCTGGTTATTTCTGTCAGAAGGTATTGCAGAAATGGTATAAAAGGCTTCAAAATTAAGCAGTAATAGAACAAGATAGAACTCATCATACCTAAAGGAACAAGGAGCATATCATTACATTGATAAAACAGAAAACCAGAAATTAAAAAGCAAGGTACTGCAATAACAATGTGAAAGATTACACCAAAATAGATTTAACTAATAATTTAATGGGGAATCTACACTACAAAAAATCACTTATAGATTAGCCTACTACTGAGTAATTATTACACTTCAATGCAACATATGCCGAATGCTATGATAGATGACCTATACATCTTAGAGGGTCCTCTCATAAAAAAAACTCAAAATATTATAATTGTTTTTGAGAAAGATTACACCAAAAGAGATTTAGCTAATAATTTTAACTAATAATTTAATGGGGAATCTACACTATGAAAAAATCACTTGTAGATGATATATATCAGGAAGAATGCAGAGTCCCTGTAATCACAACTACGCAGGTAAAAGCTGCACTCTCTAAAGCCAAAAATACAGCATCCATGGGACCGGACAACATCCCAGGCTGCATTTTACATGAACTTCAGAACGAAGTGGCTCCCCACTTAAGCACCATGTTCAATAATAGCCTCGCATCAGGCTTTGTGCCCACTGAATATCGCACAGCAACAGTTATCCCACTCCACAAAGTGGGAGCCACCACTGATCCTGGGAACTATCGACCTATTAGCCTGACGAGCCTAGTCTGCAAGACCATGGAACGTATCATCATGGAACTCATAAACAAAGACATTGGTAACCTCCAAACTCTAGATCCCACCCAGTTCAGGTTTGTGAAAGGCAGATCATGCCTCCTGAAACTGATCGACTTCTTTGAGTCAGTCACCAAAGCCGTAGATGAGGGTAAGGTGGTTCACACAGCCTATCTTGACCTCACCAAGGCTTTTGACACCATCCCCCATTCTGGAATTAGAGCTAAACTCACTAAACTAGGTATAAATCCGTACATCACAAGATGGGTTGCCAACTGGCTCACTGAAAGAACCCACACTGTAAAAGTTGCAGACTCCAAATCTGACCTCAAAGCAGTGACAAGTGGAGTACCACAGGGTTCCGTCCTGGGACCTCCCCTGTTTGGTATCTACTTCTCTGAAGTACAGGCTAACACAGAAGGCCTCTGGCTAATGAAGTTCGCAAATGACTGCAAACTAGGAGCCATAGGCAAGTCCCCAAATGATGTGGACATCCTACAGAAGGGCCTCACTGAGACAGAAGCCTGGTGTCAGAGCCATGGCTTCAAGCTCAGTGTCACAAAGTGCAGTGTCATCCCCTTTGGCAAAAACTCTGTACCCATGAACTACCACATAGGCAGCAATCTACTTAACACTGAATGTGTGATAAGAGACCTTGGGACCCAGGTGGACAGTAGTCTCTCCTTTGATAGTCACATCGCACAGTAGTCAGGAAGTCCTTCTACATGGCACACCTCATCATAAAAGGGTTCTCATCCAGGAAAAAAGAGGTCATTGTTCCTCTCTACTCGACACTCATTAGACCCATTATAGAGTACAACGCCCCTTTTGGAATGTACCTCACAAGACATCTGCAGCAGCTGGAAAGGCCACAGAAGTACCTCACAAAGAGGATTACTGGCCTCAGACAAATGCCCTACACTGACAGTCTCAAAAATCTCCAGCTTTACTCTGTAGCATATCGCCTACTCCGAGGTGATCTCTGCCTAACATATAAAGCTATGTCAAACCCAGAGCTGTTGGACATGCAACACCTAAAGAAATCCCAATCCCTCTGAACTACATGCTCTAGAGACCTAAACATTGTCACCACAATAAACAGGACATGCTGGAGGGATAGATTCCTGTCCCAGAGACTTCCCATACTCTGGAACAGGCTACCCATCTATGTCAAGCAAAGTTCTTCATTAGCACTATTCAAGAAAAATCTTGATGAGTGGATGGGAAATAGGAAATACACCCAGGGGATCACTTCTGTATCTCTGCTTGGCAGTGGCACAGGAAAATAAGTTTCTTGGGTGGGCTTACATAGGCCTTTGGGCCAATAGCTTAGTACCTGCCTATGAACCTATGAACCTATGAATATGTATAGTCAGAATGTATAGAAAAGGAGGGGGTAATGTAGAAAATATTAAAAATATTAAGATCATTTAACAGTAAACCCCTACGTAGCAGTGTGTTTTTAAAGGTTCATAGATAATTACCAGGCTAATGACCCCAGAGGGCCTCTTCAGTCTAGCTCTGCTTTCCAAAGGTGAGAATCAAACTCTGTACCTTGTATTAGTGAAATAACCACCTTAACCATTATGTCAACCTCAACCTCTTTTATAAAAGCAAAAAAAAAACATAAAAAAGGATACTTGCTGTCAAGATTGGGGGAAGATGGGTGAAGGCTGCCAGCCTAGTCAAATAGAATTTGATACATAATTCTATCATTTGTGAATATAAATGTAAAATACAGCCTTGTTTCTTAAATGAAAGAAAACACTGTAAAATGTGAACTTCAAGATTGTAGCAACATTGCCATCTGCTGTAAGGAAAACTAAGCCAAGCATTTCACATCTGTTCTTTGAAGTCAAAATTATGCCTTGTATATCTTTTGATCTAAATAGTGGTACCGAAGGGGCTAGCTGAACACATTCTTTCTATTGTCTTAACTTAAGGAATAATTGCTAGAGATTACATGTAAAATGTCTATTATTGTTGTAGTTTTCTGAGCAGGTGTTAGATTGTTAAATAATGCAGCCTTTTTGCCTGGGAACTCCAGACTAAGTGTCAAAATGATGTAATGTGTATACTGTAAAAAACTGTCAAAATGATGTAATCTGGGAGGGCCCTAGCAGAGCTGTTAGTGAGTTTAAAAACTATTGTTCAGAGAGAGAGAGAGAGAGAGAGACTGTAAGCATTTTGATCTTGATATCCAACTTATCAGCACTCTGCCTGTTGTCTTATGTAAGTAGTGTCTTAGAAGTATGTTTTCTTGTAGTAATAGTTAGGAACTTAGAAGAAAGACAAGTGTTTTTCTGTTATATCAGAACTTTCCTACTGTATTGTTTTAAGTTTCTGTGTGATCTCTGAACTCTTAAATATCAATGTGGTGTAGTAATATTGTCTTGTGTTTTTAATTATTTATTATTAAATATTTTAAAAACCTTTACCTGTGGCTGGTTTGTGTAGAGATAAGTAAGTTATAGAGTACATTGCATATTTATAGAGTTTATTGTAATAAGCCACTCTAATAAGCCTTAGACTGAATAGCCGCATTACCAATTGGATAATAATATTGCACAGTAATAATTGGACACCCTTTTAAGGGCCTTTGGGTAGCTGATAAGTACTAGCTGGTGGTGGCAGAAAGTACTACCGTATAGTCTGGATAAAGGGGCACAGCTGGAGAATCTGTGTCAGCCTTTCTCAGGAGTGTCTGTGAAGTTGTATAAATACTTATCTCAAAGTGTGTATGGTGTGTCAACTACCTGGGCAGGGACACGAAGCACTGGTGGGACAGAGATGGTACTAGAGGTTAGCTTGCCAGCTAGGCTGAGATCTGAATCCTATAGCTGTGCCAGTGGGGAGTCTTACTGGGGACCTGGGAAGCAAGGGAGCAATCAGCCTCAGACTGACTGTGATCTCTGTTTGCACTTAAGTGAAATTGTACTTTACTGTGTGTATTTCTTATCCTTTCTTCTTATATGAGATGCCCTCCCTGGTGTTAGTGGTGAGGATTGAGGCTTCTTAATTGCTGGGCCAGGGACAGTCATCACATTTGTGGTTGGCAGTGGTTGGGATAAGATATCCTCACGTTTGTAGTTGGCAGTGGTTGGGATAAGATATCTTCACTTTTTTGCAGCGGTGTGGGTAGAGTGAATCCTGTAGCTTATGTACAGTGATCTCTGAAGGTGTTTTGTACTCTAAATCAGCCACACAGTGTATACTCAGAGTTCAGATCACAATTGTTTTATTTCTTTTGTTAACTTAGTTAGTCAGGGTGAGCAGGCAGCATGTCAGCAGAGGAGTATGGAAAGCTGACAAGGAGCCAGCTGGTGGAGATGTGCAAGGCTAGGGGACTAGTGCATGGAAACCTGACTAAGGCAGACCTGATTGCAGCCTTGGTTACAGCTGCATCAGAAAACAGCATCCAGGAGGACAATCAGAAAGGCAGTGGAGATACAATATCCTCGGAGAATGGACAGCTCAACCTTTCTGCAAAGGACAATAAGACTGGCAGTGGAAATATAATATCCTCGGAGAATGGACAGCTCAACCTTTCTGCAGTGGACTTAAAAATCCAGCTAAAGCTAAAGAGACTTGAGTTGGAGGCCAGACGTTTGGAGATAGAAGCCGAAGAAAAGGAGTGTCAGAGGAAGCATGAGAGGGAAATGCTGACTCTTTTCCAGAGTCATGGACGTAATGGGTAAGGGAGTAACTGAACCGCAGAAGCACAACAATTCAGTAAATTTCTTCCACAATTTAAAGAGGGGGATAATTTTGATAGTTTCATTCACATGTTTGAAAGGGTATGCAAACAGTATAGTGTTGACCAAAGGCTCTGGGTACAGTTCCTGACCCCCTTGCTCCATGGGAAAGCTGTAACTTGTATATCACAAATGCCTGACTTTGTCTGTTTTGATTACACTGCTGTAAAAAATGTCTTTTAGAATGTTTTAAGCTAACACCTGAAATGTAAAGGAAAACGTTTTGTGAGCATAGATGCAAGGCAGATGAAAATGTATGTGAATATGTTGCTGAACTAAGCACTTATTTTCATAGCTGGGTGAGTGGATGTGAGGTCACCACTTTTGAAGGGCTGGCAGACCTTTTGGTGAGGGAACAAGTCCTTAGCACTTTGCCTGAGGACATGAACTGGTTAGCTGATAGACACTGTGCTACTTCAGATGAGTTGGGGAAGAAGGTAGACTTATACCTGGCCAGCAGGCAGCCCTGCACAGGAAGGGGACCCCCAGTACTGCTCATGGGTCTAAAGGAACCCATGGTGGGCAGCACAGACTGCCCCAACAGAATCTGCCAGTAGCAGGGGAAGCCACTAGTCCAGGTACACATCCAGGAGCTAGGGTTAAATGTTTTGAATGCAACCAGTGGGGTCATGTGGCATACAGGTGTCCACAGAGGCAATGTGGGGAACCAAAGGTGAGGGAGCCAGTAAGTGGGAAAGACAAAATGCAAATAGTATGTTGTCTTGAGACAACAGGGGTATGGAATTACCATCTTGCAGATTTCCTGAGGAAAGATTTGGATGAGGCAGTCCCATGTACTTATGCAGTTACACGCAGTGAGGCTAGGAGACAAGCACATGGAACTGGTAGCCTGGTGGAGATCCAGACAGACTGCATACTTGCAGCCAGGACTGCTGAGGTGGTTACTTCAGGGAAGGAGCTACTCTGAGCAGTGAGACTAAAGGTGAGCCACAGCTGCTTGTGGGTACTGATGTTCCCTTGGACAGGGTAACTGCAAAGATAGAGGTGAGTAGTAGGACCCAGGCTGACAGTGAGGCACCACTGTCAGAGGATGCCAGACTTCCAGTGGAAGGGGAGCTGGGAAGGGTTACAAGGAGAAAGCTGAGACAGGCTCAGCTCTCAGACCCTACATTCCAAGGCCTAGGGAGGCACCTGATTCTCAGGGGAATGGGGAATCTGTATACTGGGACAAAGGGTTACTATACAGAGTGTGGACCCCTGAGGCAGGGCTAGAAGGTGAGAGAGTACAGCAGTTGGTAGTGCCTAGAGCTTAGCGTCTGGCTCTACTAGCCATAGCCCATGATATTGCCTTTGCAGGTCATATGGGCATAAAAGGTACAAAGAGGCATATTATGCAGAACTTCTATTGGACTGGAATTTCCAGAGATGTAACAGGGTACTGCAGGACCTGTGAGCAGTGCCAAAAGGTAGGCAAGGCAGGAGACAAGGTGAGAGCTCCTTTGATGCCTTTGCCTGTGACTGAGGAGCCATTTCAGAGGGTAGCTATGAATATTGTGGGTCCTCTGAGTACCCCAAGTTCCACAGGGAAAACGTATAGCCTAGTAGTAGTGGATTATGCTACACAATACCCTGATGCAGTGGCTTTGACCTCCATTGAAGCAGAGAAGATGGCAAATGCTATGTTAGAGATTTTCAGTAGGGTAGGTTTCCCAAAAAAATACTGACTGACAGAGGTGCCAATTTCATGTCAGACCTCCTGGCTTGTCTGTGGATGTACTGTGGGGTAAAGCACATGAAGACCACCCCCTGCCATCCCCAGACTAATGGTCTTGTTGAGAGGTTAAACTCTACAATCAAGTTCATGCTACGGACATTTGCAGATCTGTTTAAGAGGGAGTGGTACAATTATTTGACCCATCTGTTTGCTTACAGAGAGGTTCCCTGGGAATCCACAGGTTTTCCACCCTTTGAATTGCTGTATGGGCATAGGGTGAGGGGACCTCTATATTTAATTCGAGATGAGTGGAAAGGTGAGTGTGAGGCTCACAAGGAGTCTGTTGTGGCATACGTCCTAAATGTCAGGACAAGGCTCAGGGAACTCATGGGCTTGACCCAGGAGAACCTGGCAGAAGCCCAGCAACAGAAACATGTGTGGTATGGCAGGAATGCTTGAGCTAGAGAATATGCTGTGGGGCAACAGGTAATGGTTCTGATTCCTGTCAGACACAATAAGCTGCAAGCAGCTTGGGAGGGACCCTACAAGTGGTAAGAAAGGTAAGTGATGTTAACTACATGGTGGAAGTGCTAGGCAGATGGCAGGGGCACAAATTGTATCATGTTAACATGATGAAACCTTACCATGATAGGGAGGCCCTTGTGCTGAGAATTTGCAGTGGATTGCAGGAGGAGTCTGAGGGAGATCTGGGGACTGATCTCCTCAGTGAGGCTTGGACTGACACATCGGTGGAAAGAGTAGCAATGTCCCAGCAGCTATCTTCTACCCAGGTTTGAGATATCCGAGCAGTGTTGCAGGAATTTGGGGACATGTTCACTGGGAAACCATGGTGCACCCACCTAGTGCAGCACCAGGTGGATACAGGACCCCAAAGGCCTATTAGGCAGCCCCCTTATAGGGTGCCTGAGGGAGTCAGACAGACTCTGAGGGAAGAGGTACAGGAGATGTTGGAACTAGGGGTGATTCAAGAGTCCAACAGTCTCTGGACCTCGCTAGTGGTGTTGGTGCCAAAGAAGGATGGCAGCACCAGGTTCTGTGTGGATTACAGGAAATTAAATAGTCACGCAGAGTCAGATGCTTACCCCATGCCTAGGACAGATGAGGCCCTAGAGCAGCTGGGTGGAGCTAAGTATCTTACAACCATTGATCTTACCAAGGGTTACTAGCAGGTGCCCTTGACTCCCAGTGCTAGAGAGAAGTCAGCCTTTGTGACTCCTTTTGACTTTTATGAGTTCACAAAGATGCCCTTTGGGATGAAGAATGCCTCAGCAACTTTCCAGAGGCTGGTGGATAATATCCTAGCAGGAGCAGGAGGGTTTGCCCTTGCTTACCTAGATGATATTGCCATCTACAGCCATTCCTGGCCAGAGCAACTTCAGCATGTCAGGGAGGTGCTGGGCAGGCTACAGAGGGCAGGGTTGACCATTAAGCCGAGCAAATGTCAGGTGGGTATGGCAGAGGTCTCCTACCTAGGATATAGAGTGGGGAGTGGTAAGATAAGGCCAGAACCTGCCAAACTGGAAGCTATTCAGGCATGGCCTGCACCTGTTACCAGAAAGCAGGTGAGGGCATTCTTAGGGACAGCAGGGTACTACAGAAAGTTCATCCCCAGTTATAGTACCATAGCTGCTCCCCTCACAGACCTGACAAGGAAGAACAGGCCAGATAAGGTAGTGTGGACCCCAGCATGTGAGCATTTCTGAAGCTTAAAGAAGCTTTGGGAGGACCCCCTGTGTTAGCCAGTCCAGATTACACCAAAGAATTTGTTGTGCAGGTAGATGCTTTGAACCATGGGGTGGGGGCTGTACTTAGCCAGATTTCTTCAGAGGGGGAAGAGCACCCAGTGGTTTAACTCATTCATAGGCTCCAACCCAGGGAGGAATGCTATGCAACTGTAGAAAAGGAATGTCTAGCCATAGTGTGGGCACTGCAGAAATGTCAGCCTTATCTGTATGGAAGAAAATTTACTGTAATGACATATCACAACCCCCTAATATGGTTAAACAGAGCCAGCCAGCAAAATGCCAAGTTGCTAAGATGGAGCCTGGGGTTGAAAGCATATGATATGTCAGTGCAGCACCGCAGTGGGAGTAGCGATGTCAATGCAGATGGGCTCTCAAGATAGGGAATGGGGTGAGGTACACCCAGATAGACCTAACCCTCTCAAGCGGTGTTTCTCAAGGGTCACTTGAAAAACTAGCTTGAGTTCTCCAGGGGGGGAGAGATTTGAAGATTGGGGGAATATGGGCGAAGGCTGCCAGCCTAGTCAAATAGAATTTGATACATAATTCTATGATTTGTGAATATAAATGTAAAATACAGCCTTGTTTCTTAAATGAAAGAAAACACTGTAAATTTTAAACTTCAAGATTGTATGAATTTCTGCTATAAAAACAAAATAAGTATCACCATTTTGAATATTGACATATTCCTATTAATGAACGATCAAGGCTGACTCGGAAACTCAAGGATATGCAGCAATAAATGGTACAGTTAATGCCCATAGTTTGAAGGTAGAGCAGTGATATAAACCATTACCTTTACCCAGTGACTGCCTGACGGACCCTGAGTTGCATGACTTTAAAATTAAGCCTGAGGGAGACAAATACAACCACTATTCAGTAATATTCACTATGAGGGTAAAATCTGATTTACCATCAAAGCCTTATGCTTTTTTCTAAGACAATTCTATTATTTATTTTATTTATTTATTTATTTATTTAAGTTTGATGACCGGGGAACTCCACTGGGCCAAGAAGAGCCCGTTTTCAGTGGAGGCCTGGGCAGAAAAGCTCCACAATAATTGTAAGTTACATTTCACATGTTACAAAAGGACATAGTTCATACAGCTAATTAAACATTTACAGATAAGCTCCATGATATTTGCAATTGATTTGTCACAATGTTACAAAAATGAAAAGACATAATTCAATACAGAAATTTCAACATTTACGTTGGTTCATAGGTAGGTACTAGGCAATTGGCCCTAGGGCTTATATAAGCCTAGCCAAAAAGGTACCCTGGCTTTCGCCACCCAAGAAAATTATTTTCCTGTGCCCCTGTCAAGCAGAGCCACAGAAGTGATCCCCAGGGTGAATTTCCTATTTCTCATCCAATTGTCAAGATTTTTCTTGAAGAGTGCTAATGAGGAGCTTTGTTTGATATAGATAGGTAGTTTGTTCCGGAATATGGGAAGTCTCTGGGACAGGAATCTATCCCTCCAGCATGTTCTATTTATTGTGGTGACATGGTTTAGGTCCCTAGAGCATGTAGCTTGGAGGGATTGGGATTTATTTAAGTGGAGCATGTCCAACAGCTCTGGGTTTGACATAGCTTTGTATGTTAGGCAGAGATCCCCAAAGTGAATATTTTTGTTATAAACTCAATTGTAGGTTTAACATATCAAAATATATAGCTACTAGCTATTAGTAGGTTAGGAAAATATTGTGCATGGAGAGGGTAATAGTATATTTGTGATTGGAGAGAATAGTACAATAGATATTAGAGAGGAAATTAGTTTTTAGTAGGAGAGGGATTGTTTTGGGTGGGATGAAGTAATAGTAGAGGTAATTAGGTTCATAGGTTCATAGGCTGGGACTAGGCTATCGGCCCTAAGGCCTATACAAGCCTAGCCATAACAATTCCCTGGAAATTTCTTCCCACAGTATTTACTTCCCTGGACCCCTGTCTAGCAGGGGATGAGTCAATTCAAGGAGGAATGGGGTGGGGTTAAGTTGGAGCATGGCAAGGGCATTCCCATTTGGAAGAAAGATGAGAGAGTAGCTGAGATTTGAAATTTGTATGGTTAGGTAGGTTATGTAAGTGTGTAGGGAGAGAGTTCCACCATTTAGCTAAGGAGTGGGACAGCAGTAGATGGCCAGGAGGTCATGCAGGTTTGTCGACCTGAAGGAGATTTTGGTTTTTGGATCTGAGTGAGCAGTTGGGAATGTAAGGCTTTAAGGAAGTAGCAACAGTTGGGCAGTTGGCAGGTTTAAAGATGAGCTTATGGGCAATGGTGAGTTGTAGGTAACTGAGGTAGTTGGGTAGTTCAAGCCTGTTGAGGGCGAGGAGGGAGTGGCAGTGGTGGGATGAGTTTTTTGAATCGGTTGCAAATTTGGAGATCTTGTGGTAGCAGGGTTCAAGTCTGGACCGAAGGCCAAGATGGAGATTGGTAAAAAGAGGGGCACCATACATAAAGGAGGGGAGCAGGAAGGTGGATGCAAGAGTTTGACGGGTAGAGGGGCTAAGGAAGTGGTTGTTTCTGTACAGGAGACCTAACTTTTGGTGGATTTTCTTGATTATAGAGTGGATGTGGGTGTCACATTTTAGTTCTTCATCAATAATGATGCCAAGAAGCTTGGTGTTGGGAACAATTTCAAGGAGGGTGTTGTTTTGGCTCTGTATGGTGAATGTGGATTTGTCAATGGAGTTTTTGGTAGGGGGAAAAACATTAGTTTGGTTTTATTTGTATTTAGTGCCAGATGGTTACACTGCATCCAGGTTTCTGTTTTGGAGAAGGCTAGTTTGGTTTTTGCTAGGAGCTCAGAGGGGGAGAAGGTTGAGCCGATGATTGTTGAGTCATCTGCATATTGGATAATAGATGAGTCTGGGATGGATTGGTGAAAGTTGTTAATGAATAGGCTGAAGAGAAGAGGGCCAGGAACAGAGCCACGTGGGACACCTGTGCATGTGAGAAGGTTGGGGGGGGTTGAAGTTTTCCATTGGACAGCTTGTTGGCAGTTGGAAAAGTAGCTGGAAAACCAGAGCCATGTGGGACACCTGTGCATGTGAGAAGGTTGGGGGGGGGGTTGAAGTTTTCCATTGGACAGCTTGTTGGCAGTTGGACAAGTAGCTGGAAAACCAGGCGATGGTGGTGGGAGAGAGGTGTAGGGTGGAGAGTTGGGATATAAGTAGGGTGTATGAGATGGTGTCAAAGGCCACAAAGCCTTTTTCAGCTATGTCAGAACCTTAGATGCAAAACTAAGCAATGCACTGAACTAATACATAACAACACACACACACACACTCCCAGAAGACAAAGCCAACATATTAGCAGATACTTTAGCTCAGACTTAACACCCTTATGTCCCCCCAAGTTTCTCCCAAATCACTGTATAACCACACACACACACACACACACACACACACACACACACACACACACACACACACACACACACACACACACACACACACACGCACACATACACACACACACATACACACACACACACACACACACACACACACACACACACACACACACACACACACACTCCTCAGATCATTGTAGACCAAGTCATGAGGGTTCTCTCCAAGGCCAAAAACACTAGCTCCTTAGGTACAGACAATGTACCAGGCTGCTTTATTGTCAGTATCAAGTACAGACTTATAAACTCACTACCAAACCTTTACAATCACAGTCTTTTCACTGATTCCTGAAGCAGATGTATAGAATTGCTGTAGTCATTCCATACCACAAGGGATAACCTACCACTGACCCTTGAAACTATAAACCTATAAGCTTAACTATTCTTATCTGTAAAGCAACGTTGGGAAGGTGGCTTAATGGCCAAGGTGTTTGCCTTACAAACCCAAGGTGCAGGGTTTAATCTCACAAGGGATAATTTGCAAGGCTTAAAATGGCTCACACGGGCAGTTAGCTTAGCAATAAACTATTATTCTATTATTCTATTATTATGATGGAACCTATTGACAAGGATATTTGCAGTCTACAGTTCCTTGACCCAAACCAGTTTTGTTTATTAAAGGTAGATCCTTTTTCTTAAACTCGGTAGACTTTTTTGAACACGTCAGTGATATATTAGATATAAGCAAATCAGTTCACACCGTTTACCTTGACATGACCAAGGCCTTTGGTACCATCCCATATATTAGCATTATTTGCAGGATAATTAAACTAAAATTGTCAACCCCCATATTACTCACTGGGTAACAAACTGACAGCATCCAATCTGTCAGTGTAGGGAGCACACTGTCATTGAAAAGGGTTGTCACTAATGGTGTCTTTCAGAGATTTGTCCTTGGGCCACTTCTCTTTAGTATTTATTTTTCTGATGTTAAGGCCAATGTTAAGGACCTGTAGCTGACCAGGTTTGCAGAAAAAATTCTTTGAAGGAAAAATTCTTTGAAGTCTGTTTGGAGCTGTCATAATCTCTTCTGATGACTTCCAGATTCTCTAGGAGGGCTTAACGCATATAAACAAAAGGTGCCTGGACCATGACCTCAAGTTAAATTTATTTATTTATTTATTTTACATTTGTTAACCGGGGGTGTCTGACTGAGCCGAAAAGGCCCTTTTTCAGCAGAGGCACGGGGAGAAAAGCTCCACAAAGAAAACTTACAGACATATTTAGTTATTTAGACATGATCAGTATACACACAAATTACAAGAGACATGTTTTTACAGTGGTATGCAGCATATAAACAGTTACAGTGGAGTGAAACAAAAAAATATTAATTTTAAAAATAAAGGTAATTAATAGATTTGTGGTGTACAGCTGAAATTTGGAACATAGGTAGAATACATACATAGTACACAGGTATAGTACATACATTGTAGATTAGCCAGTGTTTGTGAGTAAGACTGAACATTATTATCAAGTGCTCTAGATTTAGTATGTATATGTTATCAGTTTTCACTAGCCTGGGGAGTAATCATGGCACTGCCAACTTTGCTGGAGATGTTGCCTGATGAGGTCTTTAAAGGAGGCTTTCGATGATGTGTTTTGAATGCTAGTAGGGACAGAGTTCCATTTTTTAGCCACTGAACTACTATATAGTGCATCTCCAAAGCTATTGTAGTTATCGGTGACTTCTAGTAGTACTTTGCTTGATGATCTAAGAGGCCGTTTGGCTGAGTGATGTTGTACTAGGGTTTCGAGGGCAAGACATTTATTGGGGAGGTAATAGATAGAATGACAGAGGCAGAGCTGATTGTAGGTTAGGATGTTGGACAGTTCAAGCCAGTGGAGCTGTCTCAAAGCAGTACAGTGATGAATTCTATATGAGCAATTTGCAGCAAAGCAGGCAATTCTGTTATAGCAGGCTTCCATTTTGCTTAGTTCAGTTTTGTTGAGATTAGTCAGAATGGGAGATGCATAGAGTAGGGTGGATAGAAGTTGGGAGCGAGCAATGGCTGATCTTGTGTTGTTGGTAAGAAATGGTTTGATACGGTAGAGTGACCCCAGTTTGGCATGCACTTTTTCAATAGTTAAGTTGAGATGACTATCAAATTTTAGGTGGGAGTCTATGATTATTCCCAATAGCTTAGCCTGTGCCACTGGAGCAATTGAAGTAGCATTTGTGGAGTAGATAGTGAATTAACAGTTAGTGTTTTTGTTAGAACTGGTTATAATCATAAGCTGAGTTTTCTTTGGATTGAGGATACGTTGGGCTTTGGTAAGGAAGTTTTCAACATCAGAAAATGCTAATTGAGTTGTTTGCAGAAGGGTGGGAATGTTTTGTGCAGCACAGATTAAGGTAGTGTCAACTGCATACTGAATTATAGATGCATGCTGTGTGGCGGTATGGAGGTCATTTGTGAAGACTGTGAATAGCAGTGGTCCTAAGATAGAACCCTGTGGGACTCCTATAGTTATGGGCAGCTGAGGAGAGAGAGAATTTTCCCATTTCACAGCTTGGTACCTGTCAGTTAAGTAGCTTTGGAACCAGGTAAGAGTGGAATTTGATAGATTATATTGGTTTGTTTAGCAGAATTTGGTGAGAGAATGTGTCAAATGCTTTGGACATATCCAAAAAAAGAGTTGACACTTGTAGGCCTTCATTTTTGAGATGGTTTACTGTGTCTGTGAAGCAGAGGAGGGCTGTAGTGGTACTATGGGCAGGTCTGAAACCATGCTGAGTAGGTGACAGGATGTTGCTGTCTAGGAGATAGTTTATCATCTGGGTATGGATGCATTTTTCTAGGATTTTGGCCAGGGGGGAGAGTAAAGCAATGGGTCTGTAGTTATTAAGTTCAGTGGAGGTCCCGCCTTTATGTATGGGTGTAACATAGGATATTTTCCAGAGTTTGGGCACATAGTTTTCAACAATTGATCTGTTTATGAGAGTGGAGACTGGGATAGCAATAGCATCTGCTGTGAGTTTCAAGAAATAGCTGGGGAGTAGGTCGGCTGCTGTTGATGAGGTTTTTAGTTTGGAGAGCATGCTTTTGATTGAAGTGGTGGAAACTGTTTTGAGGGTAAAGCTTGTATTAGTGTTATTTGTGTTGGGGGGGATAGTGAGGAAGGAACTGTCCTGTGATAATAAGGATAGAATTGAGTTCACAAAGTGGGAGTTGAATTGTGTTTCGATGGGAACTTTAGTGTCAGGGGTGGTTGGTTTGGGGCTAGCCTTTGGGGTGGATTTTAGTAGCTGGTTTACATTTTTCCAAAATTTTTGCGGGCTGTGTTGGTATTTAGTTTGTAATGTTGTGTAGTAGGATTTTTTGTCCAGCCTAATGCATTTTTTTGCACGGTTGCGCAGTTCTTGGTACTTAGTTAGGCTTTGTGTTTCTTTGTTTTTTTTATAGTAAAGCCAGGCAGTGTCTCTGGACTTGAGGATTTGTTTAGTTTCTTTACTGAGCCAGGGGTTTGTGGAGGTTCTAACCTTGATTTTGCGTAATGGAGCGACAGTGTCTAGGTATTGTAGAAATGTTTTGTTGAAATATGCTGCAGCCTGGTCAAGTGGGAGGGCTTTTAGGGGGGTCCAGTCACAGTTACAGAGTAAAGTGTTGAGGACCTCAGGAGAGAATTTTTTTGTGTTTCTAGTGGATATATAGTTAGTGGTTTTGCATATGCTTGTTCTACTACACATAAAGTATATTATGTTGTGGTCACTTAAGGTGTCAGGGAGACTGCCTGTGTGAGGGTACAATGTGGGGTTGTTAGTTAGGACTCAGTCAAGGATGGATTCCCTTTTAGATTTTTTATCACATCTAGTTGGAATTTGGACTAGCTGCTGGTAGCCATGGAGATTTATTGGATTACTTGGTGGTTCTGATATACAGGTGAACCAATCTAGGTTGAAGTCCCCCAGAATAAGGGTTTCTTGTGATTATGTGGAAGAACACCAGGATAAGAAGTCTTCAAGGCTAGCAGGTGTATTACCAGGTGGAATATAGATCACAATTATGGTAATGACCTTTTTAGGGTGAAGTTGAAGTTGAGAGATAAGTATGTCCCAATTATTGGGGGAGTGGTAGGAGTTTGATAATTGATGGACAGTTAAGTTGGACTTGTACAGTAAGGCAGTTCCACCCCCTTTACGAAGTGGTCTGTCTTGTCTAATGATATTGTAGCTGGTGGGGCGAACTTCTGAGTTAGCTATGTTTTTATTTAGCCAGGTTTCTGTTAAAGCAACTATGTCTGGGGAGTAGTTTGCTATAAATGCCAAGTAATATAGCACGATATCCTTTGGCAAGGACGCACACCTATCTACAAAATAGATGATACTCTTGTGAAAACTGACACAGTTGTTAGGGCCCTGGACATTTTCACTGATATCCTTTTATCCTTTGATATCCATGTATTTACTGTCATTGGAAAATTCTTTTATCTAGCCAGGCTGATTACCGCAGTGTATCTGTTAGGTCCAAAGAAGTTATCGTTCTTCTTTATCTTCCATTGGCAGACCAACAATGGAGTACAATATCCCTTTTGCTATGCACTTGTCTTAACATTTATTTATTTATTATTTATTTTACATTTGCTTACCGGAAAGGTCTGACTGGACTAGTGGTCCATTTTCAGAGGAGGCCCAGGGAGATGAGCTCCACAGTTATACAGAGAATACATGCATATGGGATAGAATGTGATGTAAAAGACAATAACAACAAAAAAAACTTTTTAGCACAGGATAATAGTATGCTAGGTGTGAGAAAAATACAGATCCAGATTGCCATCTTAACAAAACATATGACTCAACTCAAAAGACTGCATCATTTCCTGATAGAAACAAGTACAAGTCTTCCTTGTTTTACAAAGGCACTCCTTAAAGCACTTTGTGTCTTATCTGTTTCCTACAGACTTTTTAGGAGGCCCTAAGTCTCACCATTAAAGCTCCGAATTATCTAATCCTATGTAACTTCCTACTCATCTGCAAAACAAACAACCTTGTAAATGCCCATTCAAAGGAAATAAACTTCTACTACAGCATAAATAGGGCCTGGTCATGAGACTGATATCTCTTTCAAATAATTCCTCTTTTATGGAATAGACTTCATTTGGCTGTAAAGTACAGGAGCTCCCTAACCTTCTTTAAGCACAGAAGGATGAATGGATGAGAAACTGTAAATGTATCACTGGTCTGGCTCCACGAACCCTCAGTGAAAGGAGATAAGATTATGTAATAGTTCTTCATGTTGTAAGGTACTGACAAACTGGAATCTTCAGGTTAGCCTACAAATGATCTCAGTTCAACAGCCTAATATAAGCCCATGAATAAGGGAAAAATAATGAGTTTCGTATCGAAGAGCACATGGGTGAAGGTTTAGAAACAGTCTCCTGGCTTCCCATGCTGGAAGCTAGTGCTTCACAGCATTCAAACCATAATAGCTGTAAAAGTAGTACTTCCTGCAGTCAGATCTCAGAAGTCAAAAACTGCTTTTCAGTATCCACTTCAGTGTCCTCATCGACACCATGATTCCTGAACACCTGGAACCTATTTCCAGTTGGTAATGGAATACTGAATAGACTGGCCTTTGGGACAATCAATTTCTCTTTCACTTTCCCTTTGTTCCACTAATAGGGGAGCACAGAGATCCTGGTTGTGCTTCCTTCCTTTTTCAGATCCTGTGGGTTTTGTTTGATGAGGTGGATGGCTGTCTTTCCCTTCTTTATACACAACTATTGGGCTAGTGCATTCTTGGTCAGCAATGCATAAAACTGTTAATCTTCTTGTGGGGAGTTCAGGCATATATGTATGTATATTTTTGGAAAATGAATGGTAGTAAGGTAGAAAGTACTGCACCAGATAACCTAGTTCTTTTTTAAAAAGCTTTTATTAATAATCACTTAAGTCATAGGCACACATACATTACTAGAAAATAAAATAAACCATATTAGCATGTTTTCCATTTACATAAATTCTACATTGCATGTTTTCTTTCTTAAAACAATTGTCTTTCCGTCCAACATTACATAAATCACTCAATTCCTGCCTTCCTTTAAACTTCATTCCTCTTCCTGAACATTATTCTGCATGTATTGTTCCCACAAATTCCATTTAATTTTCTGCTGCTTGCTCCTTCTCTTTTCTAAAGGGCTCTCTTGCAGTTCTTTTAACTCTTTTACAATACTCAACACTTCAAATATATGTGCTTAGATTTTGATTTCCATTTTTGAGTAATTGATTTTTGCCAGCAGAATTCAACTTAACAAGGCCTTACTATGTCTAAGCAATTCAAATTCTGTGTCCCAGCAATACCTCTCAACTGTACAGATTTTCGCAGAATGTCCAGATTTTTGCCTCATATTTTGGGTCCATTTCTCATAAAATTGTGGTTTTACTGCAAATCATTGGCAAATCATTCAGGGTTGAAGTCAGAAAATAATGACAGATATTTGAGTTTCAGACTTCATACCCTGCATAAAATTTCAAGCTAATAAAAAAACTGCTGTTCTATCAATTTTCTAAGTTTGTAACAGCACTATTTAAAAAGTGTCCCTTTGTGCCTTTGCCCCCCCCCCCCCATTATTGAGTGGTTTGTCCAGATTTCTTGCTCAAAGAGGTTGAGAGGTATGATCCCAGCTCAAGAGAATCATTTCCTTAGTTACAGCCATTTGCTCCCCAATATTTTTGAAAGAGTACTCTATAGGAATTCTGCCAATTCATTACACACCCAAAACATATGTTTCTAGTTACCTCTTTCTTTCCCATCATACCTCCAACAGTTACTGTTTACCTGAGGAAAATTTCTTTGAAGTCTGTTTGGTGTATAAAAATGCCTATGCAAACACTTCCAAGGAAAAATCCTAAACCTTCCGGACTTTGTTGCATACTTGGAAGGCACACATATGTTCTACCATTGTTCCCTTATAAATTGTTTTCCAGTCTTTCTTCCCAATCTTTTCTAACCTCCTCTGATTGTTTCTTATAGGTATCATGCAGTATTTTATATGTCCTACAAATCATCCCCCTTTTAACTGCAGCTTTTGTTCTACATTTGACTAAAAAGTCTACTAGAGGATGTCTTTCACTTAGGACTCCCCTATCTCTTTCTCTTTGCCTATAATCTATCAATCCCTGATAGGAAAGGCAGTTTCTAATTTACAGTCCAAACTTCTTCTTAGCCTTATCTCACACTATTAGCTTTCCCTCTCTTATTATTAGTTCCTAATGCCTTAGTTCCTTTGATAATCTTCTCCAGTAAATTCCATCCCCCTCTTGCCTATTTTCTGTGCCCTATTTGCAGTCATCCATATTGGCAAAATCTACTTTCCCCATTCATATACTTGCTTGGTTCTTAAAAACTTTCTGTAACTTTATATTATAATATATACAATTCTGTATGGTGGTTATTATTTCCCTTAAGGATCTGTATCCAAAATCCCACTTCCTCCTTATTTCTTGAATTCCCTCTGCTTCATCATTATCCCTTTTGTCATCATCATCAACCCCATTTTTCTCATTTTCTACATGTGGTCAGGGTGTCATGTCAACTCTCATTATCTCTCTCTCTCTCTGTTCAGTGCCACTCTCCTGCCTTCTTCAATACTCATGCTAGACTGTCGCAGGTCTTCACTCACACAGTCCATCCACCTCTTTGCTGGATGTCCTCATTTCTTCTTGCCTTCTTCCTGTTTGTCTCAAATCGTCTTCACCAGATTGTCTTCTGCTTTTCTGCACATGTGCCCGAACCACAGTAATCTCTTCACTTTGACCTTTTCTGCAACTGGAGCTACTTTGGCTTCTTTTCGTATGTCCTCATTTCTTTATCTGTCCCACAGGGTGAATCCTACAACCTGTCTAAAACACTTCATCTCCATCACCTCTGGCTTCCTCAGCTGCTGTGCCTTCACTGCCCAGGTTTCTGTGTCATACACTAGTACTAGTTGTGCCGCTATTTTGCACATCTTACATTTCAGCTTGTTTGGCATTCTTCGGTCATGCACTACACCTGACACTCTGTGCAGTCTAGCTTTGACCTCTTGATTCAGACTTCCCTTCTCCTCAACCACCCCTACCAGATACTTGAACCTGTTAACCTGTTCCACTATTTTCCCTTCTATCTCAATTCTCAGTTTCATTTGTATTCAGTTTCATCCCATGTGCTTTCAGTTTTACATTTCATTCCCCTACCCTTTACTGAAGTTCTTGCTCAGAGTCTGCCTGTAATGCCACATCATCTGCATAATCTGTCCCCTCTGTTTGTTAATTCAGTCTATCACCAGTATGAACAGGAGTAGACTCACAGCTGAACCCTGGTGCACATCTACTCCCTCTTGGAACCCCTCTGTATGGCTGAACATTGTTCGTATGTGAATCATTGGGTCCTTGTACACAACAATGTTTCTGGGACTTTGAACTAGTGCAGAACTGCCCAAATCAGCTTTCTTGGGACCCTGTCATATGCTTTCATCAAGTCTAGGAATGCCTAGTTGGACTCTTTCCTCATCTTTTGTATGCGATCTTGTGACTGTCTCTTTCTCTGAACTATAAATTGGCTAGTTTCTCCTTTTTATTCATGTTGCCCCACCCATGTGGACTCAGGCAGTCCTCAAATCTTGCTCTGTCTGTCCCGTTATGTGCATTCAAATCACCCATTATTAACACCAATTAATTTCATTTATTTTTTATTTAACATTTGTTTACTGGGAAAGTCCGACTGGAACAGAGCCCATTTTCATCGGAGACCCGGGGAGAAACACTCCAGATGCATGTCTTTGGAATGTGGGAGGAAACTGGAGCACCTGGAGGAAACCCATGTAAATGCAGGGAGGACATGCAGACTCCACACATAAGGCACCCCAGCCAAGAATTGAACTGGAGAACCTCTTGCGGTGAGGCGGCAACACTAACCACTGCAACACTGTGTTGCCCTGTTTTATCTAGTAGATCCTACATCAGCTGTTTGAATGCACTCTTTTACTCACTACCACAAACCTACTGTGAGGCATAGGCTTAGATTATGAATACTGCCCTATTATTAAACTGAATTCTAATTGCCATGAGTCTGTCACTAATTCTGATGACATCTCTCACTGGCTTCTGAAGCTCCTTCCCACACCATTTATAGCCTGTCCTCCTCCTGAGCAGTAGAATCTGGATCCTAAGGCAAGTGGATTTGTTGCACTGCCTTTCCATCTTGTCTCCTGGATATGTAAGATGTACAGCCTCATCCTTAACCGTCATGCTATCCACTTCCAAGTTTCATCCTGTCAGTGAACCTACATTGACTATAGTGATTCTTAGTTCATATTTGGCAGGTTGATTGGCTTTATGTCTAGCTTTTGCTCAGCAGAGCTATCCCTGACAACCCAAGCTAAGCAACTGGACACCATTTAGCCAATAGCTTATTGCCTCAGTGCTGCTGGGCTTTATGGCAGGCAAACAATGGCCAGTAGGGCACACACACTCCTCCCACCATTAACATGGGTCCCTAGCATAGGTTGAAGTAGACCAGGTCCTCAACCCACTTATCACTGGCAAATACCTATCCCCATCTGGTGACAATAGTCAGCAGGACCAAATCATCTTGAGCCATATTTTGCACCATTAAGTGGCTAGCTCTGCCACTAAGCTCAGTCTGTGATGCATGATCTTCTGTCACAAGGATACTATGCACATTAGTTGCCCAAAGTGGCTGGTTTATACAACTCTTCCTCAAAGGGCACCATGTAGAGCCTGTGCTGCTGCCCACAGCTCCTTTTTTTTTTTTTTTTTTGGTGAGTTTAAAATGGAAACACTCAACATGTTTTTTGGAGGTGGGAGGAATATGCAAACTCCAAACTGGTGGGTCAGAATCAAACCTTGTACCTTGTACATGGGAGGTGAAGGCCTTAACCATTATGCCAACTGGTCATCATCATCATTTTCACTTGGAATTATAACCTTCTATTTCCATTTAATTAATGGAAAGAAATTTCAAACACAAGATGTTTTTACTTGCACTACAAAGGGCATTATTTATGCAATAAAATGTTCCTGTAATTATTTTTATATAGGTGAAAGTAAGAGAAGTTTAAGTGAAAGAATTAAAGAGCATGTTAGGGATATAAAAAATAAAAAATCAGTTAGCCCTGTGGCAGAACATTTTAATTCAGTACATAATGGGGTAATTGATAGTTTAGCAGTTACTATTTTGGAACATGTTTCTGTATATTTTTCTAATGATGAATTTTTGAAGTATTTACTAAGAAAAAAAGAGTCTATTTTTATAATGAAGTATAATACTTTACAGCCCTTTGGGCTAAATAAGGAATGCCATTGGCAAAGTTTTATTTAACTTTCGTTATGTTATTTTAAATAATGTCAATGTTGCTTTAAGATTTTAATTAATTAATTGATTGAATGTGTTTGAAGGAAGTTATAAATTGGAATGCTGTGTAGGCAGTTTATTCTGTAAAGGCTGTTTTGGCCGAGGCGCTAGGAGAACATCGTTTTTTCTGGATTATTTGAAATTTATTGCTGCTATTTTCATTGTGCTTTTCCACTATTTTACTTGCTGTGGAATTAAAAGGTTATTTATTTGGAACTGAAGTCATTGGTTTTTCGGATGTGGTAATACAACTTTTTCATTTTGGTGGTTTTTGTTTGATATGGCCAGTGACTCTTTCCCTACTTTACCCCGCGTTTTTCTTGAAGCGGGTTTGGAACTTTCACAGAATAATGAATCTGTTAATATTCCTTCTGGGTCAAGAATTGTGACTAGTAATGGAGAAGAGATGGGTCGTTTACACAATGTTGGTTCGAATGAACAGCTTTCTAATAGACAAGTTAATGTTTTCAAAAAATGGGAAGAATCAAGGTTACGTGTTGCCGCTAATCCCTTTGCAGCTGTAGGTAAGCGTACAGAATTATCTACTTATCCTGCAGCTCAGGAACTGTGTAATCAATTAGAAAAGTTGCTGTTTAAAGAGACTGCTACTTTTTATAATTTGAACAGTCTACAAAGGTACCAAGAACTACAAATAACGCCTAGGGGGCTTAGAACTGTTAAAAGTCCTTCGGCTCCGTTTGAATTATCAGAGGAGCAAGAACAAAAATTCCATGATAGATGGATTGCTGCGTCCCATCAATGTAGCATGGAATGGGTTGCCATTCTTATAGACAGAGATAATTACAAAAGAAATAAAATATTAGCGGAGACTAAAAAAGTGTGTGAGGAAGTGGCTAAGGTATCATCCGATTCGACATTAGAAACTTTTTTGGTGAGCATCAATGATCGTCTCTCTTCCTTTGAAAAGGATTTAATACAGAGGAAGAAAAACAAATTGCAGAGACTTGCGTGATTATGAAAAAGAAAGCTTTTATTTTGTCATCTAATTTACAAACTAAACAGCGGAGAGTAAGCTTTCAGAAGCAAGGAAATCAAGGCTATCATTATAACCGTAGTGTTTATTCTGCTGAAAGTGGAGCTTCTTCTATGGAAGAAGAAGGTGTCGATAGTGATTATCCAGCTTTGCCAAGGCCTGGTAACACGGAATTCTTTCGCTCCAATTTTCGTGAACAAGGTAATATGGAAAATAACACCAGAAAGAGAGGATGGCAGGGACATGGCAATTTCAGGGACCAGGGCCATGGCCCATACAAACGAAGCAGATGGACTAATTGATCAGGTATTACATCAAGTACAGACTTTATGGACAGAACATGATTTATCTAATTCCTATGTAATTAATTTGACTAATTATGAATTTGATAGTGATGAAATGTGTGTCTTACAAAAAGGGCTTAAATATATTCCTACTGTCTTTCCTAGAATGCATGAAATTAAGGCTGAACTTTTTAAACTGATTCGGAAAATGCATTTGAAAGAATATTTTTATAATAATGAATTGTGTATAAGGTTATCAGATGAAATTCATGATTCTATTAGTGATGAAAGTTTTTCTTCATGTGAACCAGATATAGAAAGTAATGCATATACTTTATTAGATATTAGTAAGATTTCTACCAAGAGTACATTTATGCCACCATTTAAAAATGTGAATATTCAAAAATGTTATAATGCTATGAGTTTAATGATTGAAAAAGAATTGCAAGAATTTTTTGATATGGAAAAGTATTATAACTTGACTAAGAATGAATGGCTTAAATTAAAAAAGCTTGGGAAAAATGACAACATTGTTTTTAAACCCTCAGACAAAGGGGGTAAGCTAGTTGTCATGAATTCTTCTATGTATCATGAGATGTGCATGTTACATTTGAATAACACAGAAGTGTATATGAAAGTTAATTATGATGTTTTGCACATAGCTCAACAAGAATATTGTAAGTTAATTGATAAAGGGGTTAGGTTACATTACTTTTTAGCTGCTGAAGCATTTAAGAAATTTATTAATAAGGAAAATATCATTGCAAAATTTTTTTGTTTACCAAAAATTCATAAGAATTTACAACAACCCACAGGATGCCCTATTGTGTCTGCTGTAGGGTATTTTACACACAATTTGGGATGTCTTTTGCATGAAATATTGCTTAAGGAGGTGATTAAGCTTCCTTCATATATTAAAGATTAATTTGATTTTTTGGATAAAATAAAAAATATCAGATGGTTGGAAGATATGTATTTTATAGTTGTTGATGTAACTAGTTTATATACTAATATTAAACATATATATGGATTGGAAGCAATGCAATTTTTTCTAGGAGACAGTCCAAGAACACATTATATTATTGAGTTAGTTCATTTTTGTTTAAACAATAATATTTTTTAATTTGATGGAAGTCTCTATCAACAAAAATAGGGTACGGCAATGGGGGCAGCTTTTGCCCTCATGTATGTCAATTTGTTTATGGGTTATATGGAAAATACCCATATATATAGAGATTCATTTTTTCAAAGATATGTTAAACATTATTTTAGATTTATAGACAATCTTATTTTTATTTGTTATAAAGGTAAATAAAAAGTTGATCAAGTTTTGAGTTTTTTGAATAGTAATCAGTTTGCAATTAGATATGATCAGGCTCAGGTTGGTGTTAAAGTTGTTTTTCTTGATATGACTTTGGAAGGGCTTAGTGGTGAAAAAGTTAAAACTAGTATTTATAGAAAATTTAATCAACAAAATTTAATGTTACAGGGTACTAGTTGTCATCCACCAAGTACCTTGAATGCTATTCCATATGGAGAATTATTAAGAATCAAAAGGTTATGTAATGATGAAAATAAAGCTACAAAAGAAGTGATGAGAATTATGAATATGTTTTTTAACATAGGTTATGATAAATATAATATAGTGGAAAATTATTTGAAAATTTATAAAAATTATAATATTTATAGAGAGGTTAATAATATAAGAAATGCTACAGGTAATAATCAAATGATAGAGAATGATAGTATGTTTTTTGTTACTAGGTATACAGTTTTTTCAGAGAAGTTTAATAAATTATTAAAAGAATATTGGAAAATAATTACCAAACAAGTGTCTAGTTTATCAGCAATCACACTCAGGTTCTCCTATCAGAGGGGACGTAATATTCATGACTTTCTAGTTCATAGTAAATTTAAGAGACCTACAAAATTCATAATTAATAGTATAAGAAGTTTAGATACTAGTGCTTGTGGCAAGTGCTTCATATGTCCATATATAGTGCCCACGTTCCATTTAATTAATGGAAAGAAATTTCAAACACAAGATGTTTTTACTTGCACTACAAAGGGCATTATTTATGCAATAAAATGTTCCTATAATTATTTTTATATAGGTGAAAGTAAGAGAAGTTTAAGTGAAAGAATTAAAGAGCATGTTAGGGATATAAAAAATAAAAAAGCAGTTAGCCATGTGGCAGAACATTTTAATTCAGTACATAATGGGGTAATTGATAGTTTAGCAGTTACTATTTTGGAACATGTTTCTGTATATTTTTCTAATGATGAATTTTTGAAGTATTTAGTAAGAAGAAAAGAGTCTATTTTTATAATGAAGTATAATACTTTACAGCCCTTTGGGCTAAATAAGGAATGCCATTGGCAAAGTTTTATTTAACTTTCATTATGTTATTTTAAATAATGTCAATGTTGCTTTAAGATTTTAATTAATTAATTGATTGAATGTGTTTGAAGGAAGTTATAAATTGGTATGCTGTGTGTAGGCAGTTTACTCTGTAAAGGCTGTTTTGGCCAAGGCGCTAGGAGAACATCGTTTTTTCTGGATTATTTGAAATTTATTGCTGCTATTTTCATTGTGCTTTTCCACTATTTTACTTGCTGTGGAATTAAAAGGTTATTTATTTGGAACTGAAGTCATTGGTTTTTCGGACGTGGTAATACAACTTTTTTTGTTTTGGTGGTTTTTGTTTTATAGTGATTCTTAGTTCATATTTGGCTGGTTGATTGGCTTTATGTCTAGCTTTTGCTCAGCAGAGCTATCCCTGACAACCCAAGCTAAGCAACTGAACACCATTTAGCCAATAGCTTATTGCCTCAGTGCTGCTGGGCTTTATGGCAGGCAAACAATGGCCAGTAGGGCACACACACTCCTCCCACCATTAACATGGGTCCCTAGCATAGGTTGAAGTAGACCAGGTCCTCAGCCCACTTATCACTAGCAAATACCTATCCCCATCTGGTGACATTAGTCAGCAGGACCAAATCATCTTGAGCCATATTTTGCACCATTAAGTGGCTAGCTCTGCCACTAAGCTCAGTCTGTGATGCATGATCTTCTGTCACAAGGATACTGTGCACATTAGTTGCCCAAAGTGGCTGGTTTATACAACTCTTCCTCAAAGGGCACCATGTAGAGCCTGTGCTGCTGCCCACAGCTCCTTTTTTTTTTTTTTTTTTGGTGAGTTTAAGATGGAAACACTCAACATGTTTTTTGGAGGTGGAAGGAATATGCAAACTCCAAACTGGTGGGTCAGAATCAAACCTTGTACCTTGTACATGGGAGGTGAAGGCCTTAACCATTATGCCAACTGGTCATCATCATCATTTTCACTTGGAATTATAACCTTCTGTTTGTGTTATGTATTAGAAACCTTAAAATATCCCTTCAAATCTGGTAGTCCTAAACCACTTTATTTTATTGGAAGGATAAACTTATCCCAATTAACTCTTGCCTTCTTTCCATCCTAGATAAATTCCTTCCAGTCTTTATTAATTATTGTCCACAACTTTTCGCCTAGTTAATAAAAATATGACTGACTTTTATATAAAACTAAAGAGGCTAAAATATTTCACTGCTTGCATTTCACTATTTGTATCCATAAACTACAGCTTCCAGTTTCTATACTTTTGTATTATGTGTTGTTTAGCCTTTCTCATATATCCTTAGCTATCATAACATAAGTCTTTTCAATCATTAGTCCTAAATATTTCACCTTATCATGTCCACATAAATATTGGATTTGCTGAACCAAATTTACTGCTATAGCCTTTGTTTTGTTTTCATTAATTTTATATGCTGAAAAGACTTGAAACTGTCTCAAAATGTTCCACATCACAGATATGCCCTTTTCTGGATTTATCAAGTACAAATAATATCATGTGCAAATAAAGACAACTTTTCTTGATTATTATACCGATTATATCCTTGAATTTCTGAGTCCCTTATTTTCTTTGCCAGTGGTTCTAAATATAAAGCAAATAACAAAGGGGAAAGGAGACAAACAATCCTGCCTGGTTCCTCTGTTTGAAACAATTTATTGGAGAGGAACCCCCTCCCAAATTAATTCTTGACCCCAGTCCTTCATATATCCTCCTAATTAAACTTATTATTGTATTAGGAAATATAAATGCTTCCATTGCCCAACTCGTAAAATCCCAGCTTAGTCTGTCAAATACTTTCTCTGCATCAAGACCCAACAACAGCCGTATTTTCTTACATTCTCTTTCCCTGTGGCTCATCATCATTCTATTAATGTCATTAAATGTTTGCCAGTCTTCCACAAAACCATATTGATCCATATCTATTATTTTTGGCAAGTCCTTTGCAATTATTTTAGCTAGTATAGACATAAACCCTTTAAAATAATGGTTTGAAATTGAAATGGGTCTATACAAAGCTGGGTGTGATGGGTGTTTAACAGGCTAGTGTTTCCCCTGCTTTTAAAATACTGATAAACAAAATTTTCCAGATCATTATCACTTTCTTCCCTCCTAACTTCCAAACTTCTACAGGATTAACATCTGTTCCTGGAGACTTCCGTGCAGATAGACTATACATCCACATTTTTATTTCTCCTTCTATCTTAACCATTAGTTTTTGAGCCTCATCTTCCTCAAATCTTGGCATAATTGGGTCTTCCATAAATATTTCCATCTGTGCTCTTTCTTGGTTTACACGTCCCTCTGCTTTAGGCAACTTTTCATAAAATTTCTGGAAATATCTTTAATACAACTACAGGATCTCTGGTAATTTCTGTTGTCATAGGCTCTCTATGTTTGGTCACAACCATTTCTACTCTTTGTCAGTCTGTAAAAGTTTTTGTGCTCTGAAATTATACTAAATTATACTAAAAAAAATTGCTTAACAGCAATCTTTCTAAAGTTGTTCATATTATCCAAATGCTCCCTTAATTTATCTTTAATATTCTGCAGTTGCTCTTCTTGTTCTGTGAGATTTGCCTCATTCTGTAATATTTTAACCTTTGTTAGACCCCCTAAATAATTACTTTTTAATTTTTAACCATCTTTTTTTAAAAATGCACATGTTCCTGTGAAATATAATTCCTATCCAGTCTAGCCCAGTTATTGTATCTTGGGGAATAATATGTAAATTCTGTCCGAGTTCATAATACTGAGTTTACATCTTCCATACAAAATATTTTCATAAATTTCTTCAGAAATCTACCCACTTTTGTTATATTTTTCTCTTCTAGGTTCCCCCGATACCTTGTCACTTTTGCAAATGAAGTTTCAGTCCCCACCTATGAATAATATTCCTGCTCAGAAGTGATATTACAGTACTTAATAGCAGTTTTTGGTGGAACATAAATATATGCCAGTGTAGTTTTTTCTCCCCTTCGAACAACCACTACTACCTTGAATTGGCCGTTATTGTATTTTTTCCTCTGCTGTCCGTTTTCTTTTTCTCCTTGATATTCTGTTGAATATCTATCCTGAAATCCTCTCTTTGTCAAATTCACATGATCACTTCTTTTCAAAGGTGTATCTTGCAGCATTGCTCATGGTACTCTGCATTTCTTAATATAATTTGGTATTTTTTCCACTTGTCTATACATGTAAGGTCATTTACACTACAATATACTACGGAGAGAGTTGCCATAGTGCAGGAAACCAAACTTCTAGGAGTTATCACTGACAATAAACTTTCATTCGAACCCCATATACAGCAAAATGTAAAGAGAACTTATCAAAAACTGGGACTCTTATATAGAAACAAGCATTTCTTTACTGCAGCAACCAAAACTACCCCTGCAAAAACATTTTTACTTCCCTCTCTTCTTTAAGGTGCTCCTATCCTAACTGACTTAACAAACTTCTACCCTACGTAAGATGGAACAGTGCTACAACAAAGTTGCAAAGTTTGCCGCAAACTCTAAATATCACACACACCACTGTAAACCGCTACTAAGACTAAACTGTCTTGAACTCCCCAACCAACTTGCCTTTATTCAGCTATCCACTTTGCACAACCTCATTTTCAAGCCTACTGCCTGCCCTGCACTAGCCAGTCTAGTTACATCTTACACACCAAATTGATCCCTACGATCAGAAGACAAAAATATCTTAGCTATCGCAAAACCTACAAGAAAACCAGGTCACTCTCTGTATTCATACTCTGTCTCTGTACTATGGAATTCATTACTTCTAGCTATCAGGTCTATGCCTAGCCTAACCCATTTCAAAGCCTCTTTAAAAAATCAGATCAAAAACACATGGCTGTGCTCCTGCACAAAGCCTGCCTAATCCTCAGCTCTTCCTCTTCTTCCACATTAGCCCCATCCTCCTCTTCTGTCACATTTATCTCCTTCATAGTCTGCAAGATCCTAAGTCTCTCCTAAGTCCTCCTCTGTTTCTGTACCATATCCTTAAGCTACTCCTCAGACTGTAATGCCTCTACTCTTCTTAATTCTCTCACTACCTTTCTGCATCACTAACTTTCTGGCTGTTATTTTCCTAACTGAAACCAACGTTCTATTTTTTATGCACTGTAACAGTCAATGTCATACATTGCACTACCTACATACTAGTTTTGTCATAGTATATGGTGAGAGTGATTGTTATTGTCTGTAATGTTTTAACTCTATAGAACTGTCTACATGTGTAGTATATATTGTAATATCTTGTATCATAGTTTATATTCTTTCAACTTATTTTTGTGTAGTATTTCTAATGTAATTTGTATTGTACTGGATTATACTGTATTTGTATTGTACTGTATCTGAAGCTTTTCTTCCTGAGCTTCTGCTGAAAATGGGTTCTGTAGACCCAAGTAAACAAATATCAAATAAATAAAATAAATAAATACATTTTGATAAAAAATATTGTACACACTTATAATACATGACAAGTTTATTTTTTAATTTATACTTCCAAATTCTGTCTTACATGCACACCGTAATTATTGGCAGGCTGATCTATTACAGAGTATTTTCTTCTTATCTACATTTAAACCCATGTCACATTTCTCAAGAGTTTTTTCTCTAATGAAAACCCTTGAAAAAAATACATTTTTAGAACACAGCCATCCCCTATTAACACACAAAACTATGTACATTTCCAACAAATTAAATGTAATCCTCAAGGTGGAAAAATCATTCCAAATGAATACCTGCACCTACAGGCATAACCTCATCTAACATTAAGGTTACCCATGTTAAAGTGTATGCTACAGCCCGTGTTCCCACATACACTGATTGCTCTCTGTGAAAAATAGCATGTATGATTTCAGAAAACATTAACATTTAGTCCTTAGAAAAAGTGCACTGGCTATCTTTAAATAAAACTAAATTATATACTGTACTATTAAATGCATTAAAGTATTAAGGCTGCTGGGGGGGGGGGGGCTATTATATCTTATTCACTTCCAGTAATTTCAAACTTTATTTTTCAGTGAACTGCATTTTTTTCCTTAAGCAAAGAATGCTCAGAACTGTCAAGATTAATTGCTTGTACTTACATACAACTTATCTCCATGTAAAAGTAGTCAACAGTGAAAAAAAAAACAGCTAACAACTTGTACATGCATGAATGAATCTTTGCAAATGTCACTCTGATCAGAGTGTACAAAATTCCCCCTGGCTATCTGCCTTCAGCTTCAGACTTATCTCTCATTGAGAATATTTGTTAATGGAAAAAAACAAGTTATTATCTTTGCAGATGCAAGAAGCCTAGCATTTTTCATGGATTTGATCATTTTGTCTTATTTTTCAATCCTATTTGCTTACAAAAAACTTGTTTATAGCTTAGGCAAAACACATTTATCTAGGCATCCATCCTTGTAAAAAGAAATTAAATTAGCATCACAGGCTGATATACCAGTGTCAGTGGTGCACACTCGCCTTTGGTGCAGAAGACTGTGGTTTCAATTTCCACATCAGGGAGATTAATTCCTTATGCTACAGTGCAGCATAAGAGGGGTGCTGCACCTCTGATGAGGTATTAAATCAAAGCTCCATTTACTGTTGTTGGTGGTAGTTTAGGTGGATGTAAAAGATTCTACAGCACCTAGTTAAAATAGTGGGAGAAGTTCCCTGATGCTCTGATGAAATTTCCCCTAATAGTATAAATACCACTTCAGGTCTCCCCTGAAAAGAGACTACTAGCCTAGTGGGATAAATTATAAATAAATACAATTTAATCAGTACTCCTTTACACCCCTCCTCCATCCTCTACACTATAAATGCAATACATTCTTACAACTAAAAACAAGTACTTGTTTACTTTAATATCTTTAACACATACAACAGTCACTGAAAAGACTCCCCCAACACATTTAAAATACTCCTGACTGCACACTCACAAAACTGATTTACAATATAACATACAGTTTATATCATGAAATGCTTTATACAAATATTAAGAAAAAAATTGTTTTACTTACAGTTACTCCATTTTTACTTTTAGTGCCTTTCTAAACATTAAAGACATAATGTGGGATATATGATTTACAGTCCACCCAAAAGTGTAACAAAGTCAGCAAAAATCTAGACTTTTCCCAGTCATTTTTTTCTGCAAAGCCATATATCACAGATATTATAGATACATTATAGTCTCCCATTTATTCACTAATTTCAGTGTTGGTGGGTTTCTTCCTGAACATTTCCATTTGCCAATACTAGACTCTGGTTCACGTCCTAGGTACTCCTGATTCTTCTAGAAATTTCCTGTGTTTTATTCTGCTTCTTAAACATTCTCCTTTGAAACATTGGAAAATGTCACTGGTAAAATCTCTCTATTAGCCTCATTGCCAGAAGAATGAGTAGCAGAGTCCTCTTCTCCTAGCTGGCCCACTTTCTTTTGTTGGAAAAAAAATATTTACTCCTTAGCCAGTTCTGCATCAGAAACTGTCTTTGACATTCCAGAAAATATACTCTGAAGACAGCTACATACAGCAGTTTGAATCTCACAGCAGCCTCTCAACATTCCCTGATTGCTAATATACATTTGTTTCTCTACTGCCTGTTGTATGGTGAAAAATCATTTTCCATAAACACTCTGCTGTCTCCAATTTTTAATGCTTTGCCATTCTTCCACAGTTTTGTCAGCGTCAAGTCTATCTGCTGGTATGATTGCATCTTTACTAATATAGGTCTTGGCTACTTTCTCATGATGAGGTAAGGAGCATGCACTAGATGTGCCCTTCCAATTAACAACACCAGCACTGTTGTTTATTTTTGCTTTCATAAAACTAACACAGTCACCTGTTTCTTTCATTTCTCTAGTACAGCAGAAAATATCTGTTTTTCTCAGTAGGCTCTTATCTTCTAACTCTACTATTTTTTTTTTTGAAACAGCTGTTCTTGAGAAGCCTCTTATTCAGTCGGCCTTTTCTTCATCTCAACCTCTAATTTTTGCAGATGTATGAGTTCATCTGAATAGCTAGTTAAAGCTTCTTCTATTTTTCCAGCCTTTTGTTGTTTTAATTGATATATTCCTTCATTGTTACATTTATTTTAATCACCTCTGAGTAGATTTGATTTATTTTTTCTAAAAATTACTGGAAGCCCTCTATTGAACCAAAGCTGAAGTCTGAACTGCTTTTTGCTGAACAGTTGCAGAATCCTTCTGATCCAATGTCTTCTCTTCACCTTTTCTGGTGGATTTTCTTTCAGGTTCACAAAATGTCTTCTTTGCTAGCATCCAGGCAGTATAGTTACTAGCCAGTGACTGATTTTTACCCAAACAACTGGGGAAGCTGAAATTAAGTTGTTGATAAGTATGCAGCCATCTTGGAAGTTCAATAACCCAGCTCTTTTAGCCATTTATTTCTTGGTATTGTAAAGTGAAGCACTGTAATTTGATGTAATATAAACAGGCTGCCCAACTATCATTTGTTTGGGACACAGATCTCTAGCTCTATGTAAAAAGGTTTCCTAAGTGTAAAAATTGACATATATCAATATGTACTATCTAGGTATGTTATCATTATGCATGCTGAGGTTATATGATAGTGAGATATCACCCCTGCTATTTTAATAACTACCATGGGATCTGTATCATCTACAAACAAACTTATGAATCTCAGACAAATAGGCCTTTTATTGCATTTGAGAATCAAACCCTGCACCTTGTGCTTGTAAGGTAAACAATTTTATTGTTATGCACACCCTCAAAATCATATAATCCCAGATGGGACTTGAACCTACAATCCCTGACTTATTCATTAGGCCACTGAGGCCCAACAAGAGGATACACTCATTCCCCCCCTTTAAAGTGCATCACAATATCAGGATGGTGTGGTAGGAGAACACACAGCCTTCTCCACCAAAGGCAACTATGTTACCTGTTCTGCTACTAACACTTTGGTTTAACATTCCTCCTAAATGACAGGAGTTCAGGATGGAGTACCCACGATTTTGCTACAGTGTACTGTATTTCATTTTAGTAGTAGTCACAGAAAGATTCTTAAGTGTCAGTTTTTTTAAGATTGAAATTTACAAATAAGATAAATAAAGTGTGTTCTTAGCATATCTGTGTTGTGTTAGCCACACAGAACTGCAGCTCTACATATATATTTCAGTGATCATTCATTCCTCAATACATAACAATCTTAAAATTCTATTTACAATCCTAACACAATTTTTTTTATGTAGAGGGTGTACATGCTTGCAGTCCCTTATTTATATATTCTAACTTCATTGTCACATAGCCATGACCAAAGAGAAACTACTGCTACCTTGGTGTACTTGACAACATGTATAAGCTAAGCATTCAAAACACTGCATTAGAACCTACATAAATATCAGCAAATTAATCATGGTATAGATTATGAAAGAGGAGCATCTTAACTCATTGGCTTAGGCATGGAGCCACAATACTTAGCAGATTATGCAGAGAAGATAAACATTTTCCAGTGATGGCATCCTCCAGTAAATTCAGTTTGCTCTGCTATATTCCCCATACGCCAAAAAAAATTATGTTTGTATAGTCGGCAACCTTTCCCAAACACACACACACACACACACACACACACACACATGCACACATGCTATCTGTGGCCAGCATGAAAATTGTGTAATAGAAAATGGAGCTTTCTTAGTAGAGAAGAGAATAATTCAGAGCTAATGCACTCTTTCTCTCAGTCCTGAGACTGTTCCTTCAATTATAACAAAAAAAAAAAAACTTCTGCAATGAAATAAATATCACTGTTCCAGCCAACACCCAGCCACACTATGTAAGAGATAGAAAGCTCCAGTTAACAGCTTGTAAAGCCCCTAAGGGTGGGGTCTTGCTGGTCTCAGAATGAGATGCTGATCCATACCCATCTACTTTGTGGCTTTTACATTGAAGCAGTTAAAACTACTAATAGTGGGACAAAAATTCACCAGGGGAGAGTACAGGGTATAACTAACTTCAGTTACATTTGAAGGAGATTGACAAGCTTCCCCTTAAGACAACTCATAATATGTTAGGACTTCTAAGAGATCAATCAGCACCCCAAGACGACTTCATCCATTTTAGGAATGGATAGAAGTAATCACATAGAGCTGTCTATGAAAAACCTCATGTCCATTCAAAGTAAGAAGGCAACAAGGCATCAGTCATTTACTCATTGTAAACCCAATTGTCATTGGCCTGTTAGAAATGCCAGCAACAAATTTGTGCACTGGTTACAAAAGATATCTAAACACCTCTGTGGAGGAGAAGATATAAACATTTTTGTCACATTAATTGGTCAAATTAAAATATAGCCAGTACCTCTAAGTTACATGAACATATAACATGCTTGTGAAAAGAAAACATTGCTTATTCATCAATCACTTTCTGTCAATGCTCTTTGAGGCTGAAGATCACAAACTAGAGCAGAATCTTATTCTTTACCAAAACTCTTTTTTAATAAGGAAAAAGGTCTCACCAGAGACAAGGCGAAAGGAACTAGCAATGAAAAAGATAGACCATATTTCCTAAAATGAAGGTATGTTACATGCAGCATGTAAATCTCAGTGCTAGCTCTCGGTTCATTCATGAACCTGTAGATTTATAGTCCTTAAAAAAACTGTACTACAAAACAAACTAGCCCTCTTAGGTCAAGCACAGTAAAGTTCAATACGTCTTCAAGTACCACTAGGCATTAGTAAGTTAAAAAATAAATAAATATAACATGGAAACTTGTAACATAATAAATTGGAGACAACATATCTAGGAAAATAAATAACCATACTGGCAGGTCAGAAATTCTATTCATATATTACTTGCTTCTGGAAAAAAAGTGCTGCAGAAATTACTCCATGCGTGCATATTACTCCAATTAAATGAGGGAAAAAAGCACATTGGAAACTTTAGGGCACTTCATAGCTCTGTTGTCATGGCAGGCTAAACGAGAAAACAGATTAAAAATAGCAAACAAATGAACCACTCAGAAGAAACTGTTACGTTCAAGGCCTCTAATGATGGCTCATGTCAAAAACTGCAAAACAGTTATTCATTCAGTCTGCATACAGTGTGGCGTTTTGGAATGCCTTAGAAATAAAAATAGAAACAATCCTGTTAAAAGTGGCAAACTTATTTTAGGGAAAGGAACACAAACTAATCTAATATCAGAAAGTTTTACATAATGCATCTAAGTTAACAGATGTCAGTCTTCTTGCAAAACAGATTCACTAGTCACCATCATTTATTTAGAGAAGGCTATAAAACAGTATAGTATACATATTTCAGACTCTATGCAGCAGTCAGCAAGTAAGCTAAGAAGTCCAATAAAGAGATGTTCCAGTGAGCTTTTTCTACTTTCATAAAATCCCCATCCCACATTCTAGTTGCCTTTTATATATTATTTACTTAGATTTATCTCTTTTAACTGATCATTACATCATTTTTGACCCATACAATCTGACAGTTAAAGGTTTCACTATTGATAGTGTGGTCAAACAGTGGGTTTTAGTCTCCTTTAGTGAAAAAGCAAAACTTCCAATGGTAGCTCCTCAAGAAAGGATTTTTCTTTATCTTCATATAGTCACAACTCATTTATCCATGGTATTCTAGGCCAAATGCATCAATTTCATGCATTGTTATGGTCTAGCATGGACAATCAGTTACTGTGTCTCCTCCTTTCAGAAAGCATTTACATTACCAAAACTCATATTATAACTGGTGCAGTAAGTTCATTTTCCAGTTAACTTTATTGATTTGAAATAGTGATTGTGGTAGGTCAAAGAGTCTCCATGCAGACAGCTGCAAGACTAGGTCCTTTCTGAATGACAGCACAAATGCACAATGAAATTAATACATTCAGTTGTGAGTGATTCTACTTGCTCAGCGGCTTTTAATAATGACCTATGGCACTACTAGATAAATGCTTTTCAAGTATATTTCTATGAACATATGACATTGTTTTCTTTCTGTACCCTCAGTCTCCACCACATTTCAAAGACATACTGAGCCCTACACCAACCATCTGCCATGGGACAAGACCTGACCTGATATGGCCGTGTAGCTTCCCTCCTCAACAGGCTTCTCTCCCCCCCCCCCCCCCCATGATCTATTTGTACAAATAGATGAGCTAGACCCTTTAGTACTGTTTCAGTTTTGGTCAGCTACAAAGAAATAAAAACACAATTACAAAATATTTAAGTTGGGGTTGGCATAATAGTTAAATTGTTTACCTCACAGATACAAGTTACAGGGTTTGATTCTTATCTTTGAGGGCAATTGGATAGGCTTGAAATGACTCACAAGGGCAGCTACCCTAGTGCTTACCTATGAATAATATTACTTATACATAACAATATATAGAAGCTGCAATTAGCAGCTCCAAATGGCATCAAGTAGAGATGCATACAGTCTGTAAGCCAAGACAGCTGTGAACAACAAAGACAAAATAATTAGGTAACTGCCAAATAGCATATTTATGTAAACTCATTAAAATGATAAGGATTTGTGTCAGACAGTTAGGGAAGATTGCTTGTGTATGAAGACAGGAATGTTGTCCTAATTTCTATACACTAGTGCAAAAAAATCAATGACCTGAACAAGAAAGTGATAACATGAAGAGGGTCTATGTAAGACAGGATGTAGAAATGTTATGCAGAGGTCTAGAGATGGTTTTAAGATGCAGCAAAGTGGTAAGACAAGGACAGTAGTTCAAGTTTAGAAGTTTGAAGAATAGGGTATCTGTAACCGTATGGTCAGGAAGGAGATGGAATAGAGATGCAGAGATACTCCCTTAGATGAGAGCTATGCATGAATCTGTAAATCTTGATTAGTGTTGTTTGCACTCAGTTCTAACTGTTAGCAGAAGAAGATGCCATATTGGAGGATGAGAATTAGAATATGCTTACCAGGTACAACTCTGACTTTCTAATAAGAGAATTCTGAACACTACAGCAGTTTCTTTTTAAAATCATTTCAGGTTTGTCAGAAGAGTGAAAAATATAAGCTGAGGATGTGAGTGACAAATCTAATCAGATACCAAAGTGCTGGAAAAGTGGGACTTATTCAATCCTTCCATGGGTGGAAACAATAACTGTCAGTATTGGAGCTGTGATACACAGCCACTTTCAGGTACCAAAAAGTAGAAGAAACGATAAAAGTATACAGTAGTGTTGTTACATTCAAAAGAATTTAACTAAGCTATAGAAATAGTGATGTCTGATAATAGTGTATATATTATCGAAGACAAAGCCAGATAATTTGAGAAGAATTGGAAGCCTCAAACTTAACTATTTTTTTTTTTTTTTGTGCGTGACACTAAGTAATAGTAGCTTATTTGTTTAGTCTTTCTGCATTTACTTGGTTTTGGTCTGCTGAAATCTGTTTTAACAGGCAGTAAACTTAAGTATCAAAAAGGGGATTATTTCCCTACATTAAGGTCCTAAAGAGACTGAGATCAAAATTAGCACCAACTTGGAGATAGGCCTCCTACTGAAATGCCGACACTCAAAAACAATTGCTGTTGGTTTACTCTGTTCTGGGATAATCTACACAGCATGCACAGAACGTGTCGATATTGGTGCATTCAACATTCAGACATCAATCTGCATGGTGTTGGGACACTGTACATTAGATACAGTGTCATACACCCATAGATGTATATTATGTATAGGTTCATAGATTCAGAGATCAGTACTAGCCTGCTGATCCAGAGGCCCATTAGCAGTCTAGCCACAATAATCCAAATGACATGCACCCACTGACATGACTAATTTACACTGAGTTTTAATCCCCTCCAAAGAGGGGTAGAGGGGGTAGACCTGGGGTGTATTTAGGACTGCTCAACATTTGTACAGGTTATGCTTAAAGAGGGTCAGGGAGCTACTTTGCATTACATCCAAAGGAAATCTATTCCATAAAAGAGGAATTCTCTGGGATATATAGCTATCTCACCAACAGGTCTTATTTATGTTTTGGTGGAAGTTTAAGGTGTCTTGAGCAGGTGTTAAGGGTGTTATTCATTTTTTAGATGTGCAGGAGGTTGAATAGGACTGGATTCTTTGAAGCTCTGTAGGCTAGACAGAGGTCACCTCTCAGGCGTCTGTATGAAACAGCAAAGAGAAAGACTACTTTAAGGTGGTCTAGGTATCTTGAGGATGACATGCCGTTGATTATCTTGAGGTCTCTTAAGCTGGGACATATGCTAAGACAGGTGCAGTCCAAAGGGGCCATTATACTTTCCTAAGAGCCTGATAAGGAAGGGCTAGAGAAGGATAATAACTTCCTTAGATCTGGAAGAAATACCCCTGGTGATTAGTTTGATAAGTTAAAAGGATATTCTAACAACAGTGGATACAGGGTAATCAAAGAATAGTTCATTGTCAACTAAAGTGCCCATGTCCCTAATTAGTTGACAACAAATTTTTAATGGGGTGTCACCTGTGTATTTGGTGAATAGGTGCCTGTTTTTCCTAAGGACACAATGTTGTATTTCTTATTTAGTTATAGGCTGTGGTCCAGGCACCACTTATTGGTGTGTGTTAGTCCCTCCTGAAAAATCTGGAAATCAAATGGAGATTTAATGACATCTCCAATTTGCACTCATCTGCAGACATAGTCAGCAACAGGCACTTGATATCAGCCTTGACATCAGAGAAGTAAATAGAAAAGAGAAGCGGTCTCAAGACTGATCCCTGGGGGCCACCACTGATTATTACTCCTTCTGAAGAAAGTGTCTGTACCACACTAACAGATTGGGTTCTGTCTGCCTGTCTGTTAACCAGTTTGCTATCCACCAGGTAATACTGAAGTTTACATTTAGTTTGATTAGCTTGTCAATAATACCATAATGTAGGGATGTTATCAAATGCCTTGGCTATGTTCAAGTAGAAAGTGTGAATCGATTTGCCCAGGTCTAATACATCAGTGACATATTCAAAGACTATTACTAGGCTTGAGGCAAGATCTGCCTTTAACAAACAAACTGGCTTGATGAGGGCTCAGTGTCTGTTATTCTAAAAGTGTATTAGTTCTGGTTTAAGCACTTGGGCTTCAGGCCAGTTATTTTACATTAAGAAGGTTCGTGGTCTGCACTCTTGTGGGAGGAGAGGCTGGACTCTGCCCTTCTGAGCTGGGAATTTCTGGTTAAAGGCTTATAGTGCCTGCATATTTGAACTGTTTCTTACTGAAATTGGTACACCTTGTTTGCTGTAGCATAGACTAGATCCAGGCCTGCTGAATCTAGCTTTATTTGTATGCTGCTTGTTTGTTTGCTTGTTATTTCCCTGAAATGCTAATGAAATGCTTTTCAGTGCTTCTGTGGATCCCTAGTGATGTCTGCATTGCTTACTGTACTTATTTCCTTGTTTCACTTGAAAGAAAGTTACTGTTTGTCATTTTTGCATTTAAGTTACCTGAAACACATTGCATTTAAGTTACCTGGCACTTGCTCACTAAAGCAATTATATAAGTCAGCACTAAAATATTAAAAGCACTACACCCTCTCAAACTCCCCTTGAGTACCTCGTTCCCCATTGGCCCTTTTTTTCAATTATAAAGGAATTCCCAATACTATTCTAGCATGTCCAAAGGTCAGTTGTCAATCTCCTCTCCGGTCCAGCTGGTGAATCTGGGAATCTTGAAGCAATGTTACAACTGCCTCATGTACACAGACAACCCTCTCCTCCTCCCAACAAATTCCAACACCTGTGAGAGATGCAACCATATAGCCATACTGGAGGCTAAGCTCTCTCAACTCAGTACTGGCGAAACCAGTCAGGAGGAGAAGGAAACCACACTCACTACAATTCCAGTCTCACATAGACCTACCACGACAGCAAACCAAACACATAAACACACAAAAACATACTCGGAGGCTCTAAATAAAAATCTGCCTAAGCAGCAGAGACCTCCAAAGCAGACACCCAAGCAACCGCTACCCCAAAACAAAATACGTGCAACACATAGTTCACAAAGCCAGTGTGCTGAACAGTCACAGCCCTTAAGGCTAAACAACACACCTGATACACTTGTAATAGGTGACTCTATCGTCAGGCACACTGACATCCCACTCACCAGGCTGAACAAGGAGAAGGTCATGGCGAGCTGCGTGTCGGGCGCTAGGATCTGCCACATAACACAAGCACTCAGGTCACTCCAAGGCAAGTACAAATATGACTCAGTCATTGTCATAGCTCTCAACCTTCCATCTCCAAAATGAGGAACACCAGCCCTCATAATGTGGAACTAATGGGCAAAATGTGGAACACGTACTAATGGCTTACTAACAACTTCAACTAGGAAGGTCATAGGATGGTTAAAATATGCGGGTTTTTACTTATAAAGAAGATCTTTTAATGAATTAATATGATTAATTTCTATTAACCATGGATTTCACTTAAATTCCTAACACTGAATGTGTGACATACTCTTTTAATGTGGAACGTTGAGGAACTTCGAGGAACATGAACTTTTTAAGACCCCAAATGAGGTACGTTCCTCATAATGAGGTACACTTGAGAGGTATGGTCATTGTCCATGCAGGTGTGAATGACCTGAGACGTACCTCCCTGGACTACATGAAAAGAGACATAGAGGAGCTCTCTGAGCATGTAGCCCAGGCCGGTATGACCCTGACCTTGAGTAGCATCTTACCCTCACCAAGAATGATGCCACAATATGAAGACAAGATGATCAAGTTCAACAATTGGCTTAAGTATTGGTGTCATTCAAAGGGGATCCAATGCCCGTCAGCCTGGGATGACATGCTCGACAAGCCACGATGCTTCGCTAGGGACGGCTTGCACCTGTCATCCCTGGGCTTTCGGATATTAGCAAAGTCTCTTGCTACCCCCATAGTGCCCTTTTTAGGCAAGGCTCAAAAGACAAACCCACCTCCATAGGTATCACAAGGGATAAGAAACTAAGAGTAATGCTACTCAATGCCAGAAGTCTAAACCTCAAGATGCACGCACTCAAAACTCTCCTTAGCATGGAGAACATCGATATCTGTGCAGTAACAGAAACCTGGTTCAAGGCTCCCGAAAGCACCCCAGCACTACCAGGTTATACCTCATGCCATGCTTTTTGGCCCCAAAACTTGGAACATACCACAAAAGGAGGGGGAGTATCAATATTCGTCAAAGATACCCACACCTCCAGGTTGGTGGCACAGCACGAAGCATCAGAGACTATCCATGTGCAACTAACGTTGGGTAAAACTGCCTTCCAGTTTCTAGCCTGCTACAGACCACCCTCCCAAACCCAGGAACCCCACTCGGCCTTCCTGAGAACACTGGAAAATATGAAGGTCTCTCCAAACACCATTATGTTGGGCAACTTCAACTACCCAAACATAGACTGGGAGCATTACTTTAGCTCCAACACCCTAGCCCAAAGGTTCCTAAAATTTATAAACTCAAATGCTATGGAACAACTTGTTACCACTCCCACAAGAGGGGAAAACATACTGGACCTGATCATCACCAACATGGGGACTCTATGCTCCAGACCAGAAGTGTATCCCTCACTGGTAAGATCAGACCATAAACTAATCTCACTGGATATTCACATCCCGACTCCACCCCCTGCCCTGAAAACCACAGTGAAAAACTTCTCTAAAGCAAATTTCACACTCCTCAAAACCGAGGTGGAATCCTTCAAAGCCCCCGGGCCTGTGGAAAATACGGCCCAGACCACAGAATCTTTTATAAATGCATTCTATGAACACCTTCAGGAATGCATGGATCATGCAATCCCAAATAAAACCAAGACCCAATCCTCCAAAGGCAGACATCCTGTCTGGTGGACCCCAGCCATAAACAAACTATACAATAGAAGGAGGAAGCTACTAAATGATAGAGCAAAATCCCAAAAAGGGAAGGCATCTCTGATCAGTATTAGCAAAAAACTACGGGCACTCATAAAATTGTCTAAGGCCAGCTTCGAGAGAAAAATTGCACAGGACACCAAGGATAATCACAAGGCTTTCTTTAGTTATGTTAGGAACCTGGGTGGGAATTCCCAGATATGCTCAGAATTAGTCCAAAATGGCAAAAAATACACCGAACCCACAGACATTGCCAACATCCTAGCTGACAGGTTCAGCGCAAACTTCTCCCCCCCCTCCCCACCAAAAGGGCAAATATTTATCGCAGCAGAGTGCTGCCCCCCTGACATCTCAGATGCTCAGGTAAGAGCTGCCCTCTCCAAAGCAAAAAACACAGCATCAATGGGACCAGACGGTGTCCCGGGCTGCGTCCTACATGAACTCCAAGGAAGGTGGTCCACACAGCCTACCTGGACCTCACAAAAGCCTTCGATACAATACCCCACTCGGGCATTATAGATAAGCTCACCAGCTTAAATATAAACCCCTATGTCACTAGATGGGTTGCAAACTGGCTCAAGGACAGAACCCACATGGTTAGAATTGCTGGAGCCATGTCAGACTCCAAACCAGTTACAAGTGGTGTCCCACAAGGCTCAGTCCTGGGACCTCTCTTGTTCGGTATATATTTCTTGGAGGTACAGGCCAACATGGAAGGACTGTGGCTGACTAAGTTCGCAGATGACTGCAAACTGGGCCTCATAATCGACTCTCCAGCCGACACAAGCATCCTCCAAAAGGGCCTCATAGAAACAGACAACTGGTGCCAGAGCCATGGCCTCAAGCTAAATGCCAAAAAGTGTATAGTCATCCCCTTTGGCAAAAACAAAGTGCCCACAAATTACCACATAGATGGTAATCCATTAAGTACAGAAGAAGTAATTAGGGACCTGGGGACCCAAGTTGATAGCAATCTCTCATTTGACAGCCACGTGGCCAAAGTGGTTAGAAAAACATTTTATATAGCCCACCTAATCATGAAGGTATTCACATCTAGATCAGGGGGAGGTCATCGTGCCTCTTTACTCATCCCTCATCAGGCCCATAATTGAGTACAATGCCCCTTTCAGGATGTACCTTACCAGACACCTGCAGCAACTGGAAAGACCCCAAAAGTACCTCACCAAGAGGATTATAGGGCTCAAACAGATGCCATATGCTGCCCGGTTAAAGAAACCCCAGCTCTACTCAGTGGCATACCGCCTGCTCAGAGGCGATCTGTGCCTGACGTATAAAGCCATGTCCAACCCGAATTAATGGACATGCTGCACCTCAGAAAATCCAAATCCCATCGAGCTACGCTCGAGACTTGAACCTCAGCACTGAAATAAATAGGACATGCTGGAGGGACAGATTCATAACCCAGAGGCTCCCTTCACTCTGGAATAAAATCCCAGTCCAGGTTAGGCAGAGTCCCTCATTGACTCTCTTCAAGAGGAATCTTGATGAGTGGATGGGAGAGCATAGGCTTACCCCGGGTATCACTTCTGTGTCACTGTTAGACAGAGGCACAGTATACTAACCTCGAAAAAGGGCATAGCAAAATTAATTTTAAATGGGTGGCGAAAGCCAAACACACTCTGGCTAGGCTTATAAATGCCCTAGGGCAGATAGCCTGGTATGAACCTATGAACCTATGAACCTATAACTTTTTTACACATTTTTTTGGCTACATAATATTTGATATGTGAATACACGTATATGTAATTTATATATTTATTATTTGCAGTTAGGTAATTATTCTTTTTCATCTTTTTGAACAAATAATGATGATGCTTTTTACTAAGGCTTTTAATTAGTTCATTAGGTCAGGTGACTGAGTGCTGAACTATTTAAGATGAATTTTTTAGTGGTTTTATGGATTCTGATCAAATTGTGTTACAGACTTATGAAAGCACTCGATCCTGTTGGTTAATAAAGAGAATTTTTGTGGGACCTCTCTCGTCTCGCCTGCCTTACAAGGGGTTTGTCTTTTTCTGTTGGTTCCAGGCATCATAGACTGTCTATGTCTGTTACTAAGTTCCATAATGACGCATTCCATCGCCTTCCAGATAAGGCTGATGAAGCTGATAGGTCTACAGTTTCCTGATCCAGTAGTGCATCACTCCTTGTGGGGCAGAATGACTAGTGCAGTTCTTCATTCTTCTGGCATGAATCCAGTGAAGAGGCTAAGGATGTATATGCTTAATAACAAGTCAACCAGACAGTGTCTAGAGCTGACAAGAAGGCAGTCTGGCACATTATCAGAACCCATGGAGCAAGTGGTTTTGGCCTTGGAGAAAGCATTCAGGACCGACTTGAAGTTGATCAAAGGGGGTGGATTGGGTGTGTTAATAAGTTGTGGAAAGTTAGAGGGAGAACAAAAAGTTATGTTAGAGCTGAATTTGTCCACTAATATGTTGGCTATGGTCTCAAGGAATGAGTAAGTATTGTTGTTATGAGCATTGCTGGGCATTACTGCTAAGGTTTCTGACATAGCTGAAGAAGGCTTTGTGGCTGTCCTTAGCAGAGGTAGCAAGTCGCAACTTCTACTTACATTTGGAGGATTTTATTTTGTTTCTGAGTTCTTTGCTGATCTTTTTGAGTTCATATGTAAATGATAGGGTATTAAGTTTGTTTTTATGGGCTATGAGTTCTTCCTCTTATTGTATATTTTGCTTGTACTAGGGTTCCACCATATGGGGTTTATTCCTGCACTTGTCATTGAATTTATACCTTATGGGGAACAAATGCCTCGATGCATGCTTTAACGTGGACATACAAATTCTCTGCATATGTGGCAGGTAAATAGTGAGTTCATGATATTTAGTCTCTGGTTAAATAGGTGGTACTATTGAGTGCTAATAACATGAATTTGTAGGAAGGGTCTATATACTGGAACACCAGAATGAACAGATTTTAAGAAATATGGAAAAAAGGGTTAAACCTTTCAGGTAGGTAGGTAGGGTAGGTGCTCACTATTCTGGATCTGTGGAATACAAATGTAAATAGCTTACACAATTGACACTTTTGTGCTTAATGACAATAGCAATGAAAGAGGAGAAGGAGGGAATTTGGTACATAAGAGACACTTTCTTTAAAGTCACAGCAGAATCAGGGTGGGGAGATGTGGAAAAAAATCATCAAAACAGATCTGCAACAAGATAGATGGAATCAGACACTGAAACTTCTAGCAATAACTTCCTCTCACACATGCTATTTACTACCTATCTGAGGACCAATATTTGGTCTGATCAAGCCATTTTAGTTAAGTTGTTAAAGAGCAAAATCATGCACTTATAATAATATGCTTTAAAAGAGATCCAATAGTACGACTACTAGAATAAAACAAGCAAAATGTAGGGTTTTTTTGTTTGATGTAGAGCAAATTAGAACTAGTGTCCATCTTTTAGATGAAAAATATATCCACAATATTAGTATTATTTCAGGTTAGTCACAAAGGACAAAAAGCACTAGGCCCTGCTATAAACAGAACTAAACAACAAATGAGCAAGATAAACCAATCACAAAACAGATCTATACCAAGCTACATGAAATCAGACACTGACATTTATAGCAATAATTATGTAATACCTGGCTGAACAAACTGTTTTTAGTTAACACACACACACATATATATATATATATATATATATATATATATATATATATGTAAATTTAAACTTAACGCTATTAGAAGCATTATGGGATACTTAAATAAACACAAACACTTTAGCACACATTGCTGTTTCAGAGCTTAGAATCAATTTCATCTGCATGGCTTCCTCAATTGTCTGCTGTATCTGTGGAATCTAACAGGTCTCTTTACAATGGACATGTTTGCTATGCTTTTGGAACATTTTTTGCTATATTAAAGCTTCATTTGGGGGCAGAGATTCACTCTCTTCCACTTTCTTTCTCTCTGCATCTATTCATAGTCACAGTTTTCATTCTCTATTTTCCTGCAACAGAACTGGGTTATGAACATTCTGGATGCTCATCTTTGTGGAATGCTAGCATTGCCGAATGATCTTTTATCAAAATCTGTGATTTCTTCTTTAAATTTTACCACTTTCCCTACCAACTACATATGCAAGATCCTGGTTCATCCGGTTTACCTTCAACTTCAGCCCTAGGCTTCAAGCTTCCCAATGGCTTTTGCATTCAAATTTTGTCTTTTGACCTTTAATGTAATTTTCTGTAGTTTCTAACATAGAAGTATTTTGGTCCCTGCTGATTTCTTTCTAGCATTTCATTTATTTTACACAAAATTGGTTTTCAGCCATCAGAACTATAGCTGAAGTAGGCAGTCATCTAATCAACCACCTGTCAAAAGCAGTTGAGCTGGACAGAAACTGAGCCCTTGCTTTATCCTAAAACTATGAGATGATAGTCATCGTAGCTTTTTTACTACAACTCTTGTTCATGTAATTCTTCACTGTTTGCATAGTTCTGTCCACATACCCACTGGATAGTATGGAGTACCACATACATCTTCTGTCTAAATTCCTGATGAATGCAATGAAAACCAAGAACATTAGGTATCCTTTGTAAAGGTTGGCAAACCTGGGATTTTTTAAGAAGAGCCAAGCCAGAGCTGAGCCAAGGGTCTGGTTTGGTTCTTAGAGCCCAAAAAGAGCCAAGCCAGAGCTGACAATTGCAGCATAAGCTCTGTTAAAAATAACTACATCTGGAAGTCCAGAGGCGACTGTTTTAAGTAACAAAACAATGCTTCAGTTATGGCGAAACAGACATTGATATCGCAAGCATTCACTTGAATGAATGAATGAATGCTGGTGGTATGTTGATTACACTTCCTAACAGCTTGCACCCAGCCACCTCCTTCACTGTGCCCAAGCTACAGTCTGCGGACAATGAAAAATGAGAAAAAAATGATAATAAAATTATAATAAACAATGGCATGCAAGTACAACACTCTGTATGACAGAACAGAAATGTTGCCTGGCTTGTGAAAAAAATCTAATTTCCCCTTCTGGTCTAATGATGATTTAGTGCACAGTAGTTCAACTACACTTTGCAAGAAATGATAGATATACTGCTTAAATAAAACAAAAGCCTTGTGAAGTGTTGGATTTTGTTAGCTTTATGTAAGAAACCATATTTCTGTTCCCTTAAGGCAATCCACAATAATAAAAAAAAATCAGTATCCTTAATAACCTTTTTGGATCCAAAACACATACACTACCCCAGTGGACTGTGCCCCTTCTGAGAAGGTAGACCACCTTTGACTGTGAAGTTGCTACAAAATATAATATCAAAGGCATAGAGAGGACCCTGGCTGTGCAGGGCTACAATGTCTTCCATTTGTTCAGACCACAAACAGAGCATGAAAGAAGCAAAGGAGGAGGTGTATCCATCTTCATTAAGGATAAGTTTACTTCGAGACTGGTCAAACAGTACGGCTCTCTTGAGCTACTCTGTGTCTAATTAACTGTAGGCAAAGCCCCCTACCACATCATAGCTAGTTATAGGTCTTCCACCATGAAATAGGAAAAGCATTACACATACCTGGACTTACTGGAGTCAGTTGCCATACAGCCCAACACCTTAGACATGGGTGATTTTAATTATCTTACCATCGACTGGGAAGCATACATGACCAAAACCATGCTGGCTCAGAGGTTCTTGGACTTTGTCAATGCAAATGCTCTGGAACAGCCAGTCAGCACACCCACAAAAGGCTCAAATGTCCTGGACAAAGTACTCACTAACATAGGAGAGCATTGCACCCCCATGTGATATTCTCCCTGGTAAGATCGGACCATAACTCAGTCTTGTTCAATGTATAATTATAAGACCAAATACCAAATCAAGTTCAAAGCGCTTAAGAACTTTTCTAAGACAAATTACCTCCTACTAAGTGATAGTATAAAAAGTTTCAAACCCCTTGAACACAGATACCATGGAGTCCTAAGCAGAGATGTACACCAGTGCCCTGTATAACCACTTAAGTAGTTGTATAGAATCACCTGTACCTGACCTGCTTAAAACCAGGTCTTGCCAAACTACAAGGCACCCTAGTGGAACCCTATTATAAACAGGTTATACAACAAGAGAAAGAAACTAATGTCCAAAAACAAGAGGGAACTGGATCAAGAGGAATACATTCCTCTCTAGCTTAAACAAACAAATTAAAGATAATGTCTAGTCATCCAAAGCTAATTATGAAGCAAAAATAGCCTCCCTAGCTAAGGATAATCACAAGCCATTCTTTAACTACATTCAAAATCTAAAAGGCTCTACCTAGCTATGTGTTGAAATGGTTGTGGATGGCACCACCCCTACTCAACAGAAGGTAAAAGCCAACCTGCTAGCTGACAGATTTGGAGTAAACTTAATCGCCTGTACCCTCCAGTCACCCCCCAAAGTATACTTGTCATCATTCCTCAGCCTATTTTCTCAATAGAGCGGGTCATCTCTGCACTCTCCAGAGCAAAAACATGGCATCAGTGGGATCACACACCAGGTTGCCTTTTAAACAACTTAAAACATGACCTAGCAGTCCCACTTGGATCCCTGTTTAACCACAGCCTGTGAACTGGCTATGGTCCGGCAGAATGGAGAACAGCAATAGTAATCCCTTTGCACAAAGGGTGACCATCAACTGACCCTGGTAATTATAGGCCCATAAGTTGACTAGTCTCATCTGCAAGGCCATGGAAAGAATCATTATGGACCTTATTAACAAGGGCATAGGTAATCTCTAAACTCTGGATCCAACCCAGTCCAGAATCGTTAAAGGTAGATCATGCCTGTTAAACCTGGCTGACTTCTTCGAGAATGTCACCAAGACCCTGGATGAGGGAAAGACAGCTTATACCACCTACCCTGACTTAATCAAGGCATTTGACACAATCCACCACTCAGATTTTACAGAGAAACTCTACCATTTGGGAATTAACCCCTACGTCACCAGATGGGTAGCCAGTTGGTTCATTGACAGGACACATACTATCAAAGTGGGTGACTTCACCTCTATCAATAGGCCAGTCATCAGTGGCATATCACAGGGTTTTGTGCTGGGCCCTTGACTGTTCAGAATTTGTTTCTCGGACATCCAGGCAAATGTGGGCGGCCTGTGGTTGACCAAGTTCACTGACAATTGTAAATTGGGAGCAATCACTGAGTCCCTCAACAATGTTAATATACTGCAGAAAGAGTTAATGCAGGCAAATGATTGGTACCAAAGCCACAGATTAAAGCTAAATGCAAAAAAATGCATTATTATTCCCTTTGGGTAAGCTGACATCCATGCTAATTACATTACAGATAGCACCACAATAAGTGTAGACCCACTGGTACATGATCTGGGTACTCAGGTTGATAGCAATCTGAACATTGACCGACACATATCCAGAGTGGTAAGAAAATCCTTCTTATAAGTAAAGATATCACATCTAGAACTAAGGATGTTATAATTCCATTATACACGGCCCTGATCAGACCAATAATTGTGTACAGTGCTCCCTTTTGCATGTACCTCACCAGACACCTGCAACTGCTGGAGAGACAACAGAAGTTTCTCACCAAGAAAATACAGGGTACACAAAACAAGTCATATGTGGAAATACTGAAAGCTCTGTCACTGTATTCTGTCTCCTATAGTTTGCTAAGAAGTAACCTGTGCCTGGCTTACAGCCAGTCTCTGACCTGGCCCTGATGGAAATGATACATGTTTGTAAATCAAACTGCACAAGAGTAACTCATTCAAGGGATCTTAAACTAAATTCTGACATGAAAACGTCATGCTGGAGAGATAGATAAATCCCCTAGAGACTGCCACTTCTCTTAAACAAGCTTCTAATTCATGTGAAGAGTCCCTCTCTGACTCTTTTCAAATGCAACCTAGATCACTGTATGGGTGATTCAGATTCACTCCTGGGGTGGTGCCGATGTCCCCCCTGGACAGAGGCAGTCAGTCTTAATTACCATAGATTCCCACCTTTGTAAACTTTGCACACCTAGCCACCGACAACTGTGGCAACTTGGGATAAATATGGCTAGGCTTATAAGGGCTCTATAGTCAATAGCCTAATAACCTTCTATGAATCTGTGAATCTGTTTCCACCAAAACTTCTTTATCATAGTCATATTAAAGGAATTTCTCACATCCAGACACTGGTGCTAACAACTCCTTTTCTTTCTAGCATATCTCTTTTGTATCCTTGAAATGCTCTTGACTCATAAGCAACTAGTCTACTGTCTTGTAGTATCATAGTACTGAACTTTCTAACTGGCATTTACTTACAAAATAACCATCTTACTCACATCATAGTAATTTAATAATGGAGCACCTATAAATAGTACCTTGAACAGTTCAAAATTATTTTCCTTTTCACAGATCAATTCATAAGCTAAACCAGATTTTAAAAGATGCTGTTAACTTAGATAAAGTGAGTACAAACTTTGTAGATATTACATAATTACTGCAAACTCGTGTAATGCCTGTTTGTCTCTTTTCTGGCTTTGGCATTTCTGTTAATGTTCAGATTTTTGGGGCTCAGTTTTTGGTACTTCTGACATCATAATAGTAGCCACATATCTCAAATGTGTCAGTCTGATTTTACATTTGCTCTTATTTAGCTTGAAATTGAGATGTCTTACTCTACCCAACAACTGTAAAAGTCTTTTGTTATGGTCCCCAGTTATGCAAACCAATATTTAAGAGACTTGGACCCCTCCTGGAATCAAGACTTTGTCAAGATGAAAAAAAAAATTGTCAACGTGAAGGTGCTTGCTTACCTCTGTGATTTTTATACCCATATTGTTGGGAGCTCCATCCTTATGATGGGGTAAGTAAATATCAACATGGGATATGAATGCAATATAAAAGAATTGGAACAACAAAGAGTGTATCAATATATATGAACAGAAGAACGGTCAACTGAGAAAAAAAGCTTAGTAATAAATATTTTAAAATGAATCACATAAAACAGAAAATGTTCTTGTCATCTATGAAGGAAATATCAACATCTCTACCCTGTTCGAATTTATAGCTTTGGTGTGATCAGCTGCCTCCAAAAAAGTGTTGAATGTGTTGAACAGGAAAAAAAGAAACCTGCTTCATGCTTGTCAAATGATACATAAAAATGAGCAGATCTTAAGATTACATTTATCTTAGCATGAATGAAGCATGAGTCTCTTTAAAACTGACTGTATATGTTTGCATTTGTGGGACTGCATACACATTTATTAGCATCATGAGATCCAAACATAGCAAATGATCCAAACCATGATGAAGACATGCCTAAGATGACATCCTTGCTTAGATTAGCAGAAGCATTTGAGAAAGCCATAGGTACGAAAATCATCTCAGAAGTGGGCAAAAAACAGGTAGCAAAAGAAAATGCTAAAAAGCAAAATAAAGAAGAAAGATGATGACAATAAGAACATTGGAAGGACCACAAATATAATTGCAAGCTTAGAGAATTGCTGAAACAGACGTATGTTGATTTTGGTTTGATGCATGAATGGTGAAGAAGACATGAATGTCAACTAAAATATGAAAGAGTAACACGAATGCCGGCTCAGGATGGAAGGCTGTGTAAATGTTTCAGAAAATATATAGAACAAGTGATAAACAGAGGCAATCATGGGTTCTATAATACAAAACTGGGAACAGCTGCATGCATTGTTGATGACTGAGGCATACTTACATGCAAAGGATACATATACTAAAACACATCATAATGAGGCAAGGTTGTTACAGTGGAGGCTATTTAAACATTACACTGTACAAGTAGTTAAACGTACTGAAAACAACCACAACAAATTACTGAAATAAAAAAGTAATGATTTTGTGGGATCATCCAATACCAATATTTAAGGAAGTAGAAAGAAGAGAACTAGATAGTGCAGTTGAAGAGAAAGACACAAAAGCACCATTAATTATTGAAGTGGCTATACCTAGTGACTAGAGTGTCCTGCATACTGCGAGATGTAAACTTATAAAGTGGCACGTTATCAAACAATAAGCAGAGCAATGCGGGACAAGGCTACCCAGATAATTCCAGCAGTTGTGGGAGCATCTGGGATAACACAAAAGAATTTACATGCCTATTTACATATGACCACCTCTATATTGTAGGTGCTGAGGAAAGCACTCTTGAAAAACATCAAAACAGAAATTAAATCAACAAACTTTAACTGTGTCTTGACATCAGAATGGGATTCACTACTGTTATGACATTAAAAACTGTGAACATTTGGTGAAACTAAAAAAAAGGAAATATGTGATATGAGTGCAAAAGATGTAAGTGATCCTCTAACTCCAATGACCATATTATATCTACATTTTGTATGACAGGGCATTATTTCTTCCTGTTAACTGTTATATGTACTGTATTTGAAGTTTTTTCCCCATGACAATCTTTGAAAAGAGCCTTGGCTGAATGTATTTCACCTTGTTCAAAGAATGCAATCGATGAATATGCTTCACAATAAAATATCACAAATATTTAATATTCTCATCTTCGAGAAAAGATGTAATGGAGGAAACTGATAAAATAACACCCCATTGTCAAAACGATTGTTTTCTTTACAGCATTGATTCATTAAAAATGGGAAATAGAAAATCACAAAGAAAAGCATATTAATCTCTCTCACACTGCAGAAAACCAATTATATTCACCCTTTTTTGGGAGTCATTTTAGAAAAAACATCACACTCCCTTGTTTTTCAACACCATATCTCTTATTTACAGCGCATCTTTTCTTTCTCATCCAGAATTTTCTTTGTAGTGAAAGCTATGGCACACAGTAGGCATGCCAAAACCAGTGACTTAGAAAGAGAGAGAGAGAGGGAGAGAGAAAGAGAAAGAAAAATGTAGAACTGTACAAGCTGCACACTTAAAAAATTGATCTGTGTTGAGTAACATTTTATCAAGCATTAAAGCATAAAACAGTGGGCTAAGAAACTCTACCTTTATCACATGATGGAAAAAAAACATGTAGCAGAAAGCAGCATTCACACCTACATGGAACATTTTACTTCTACTGCTCATGTGTGTGTATGTGTGTCTGGACATTGGTGTGAGATCTCTATATTAAGAGAATTGGGAATACATCCTTTCCCTGGTATTGTGTGATATTCCATGGGGGTGCCCCCTTTCAATAACGTTGTTTTTGATTTGCGTGCTCTGAGGTTATGTCTCAGAACATGAAAAGTATTTTGTCGATTTTTTCAGCTTTTTTGTGTTGATCTTTGCTTGTTGATTTGTCAATTAACTTCAGCAGATTTGTATGCATGTGTGTGTGTGTGTGTGTGTGTGTGTGTGTGTGTGTGTGTGTGTGTGTGTGTGTGTGTGTGTGTGTGTGTGTGTGTGTGTGTGTGTGTGTGTGTGAAACTGTGGTAGATTGCTCTGTTAGTTGGCTACAAATACAATGATATAGTTTTGGCTGGTGATTCAGACACAGGTACACACAAAGACACAAACACACAAACTCAGGCACACACAGAGTATGTTTGAGACCTGGGATTACAGACGTTCATGCACAGGCAGAAAAAGAGACATATACAAGCACACATATTTATGCAGGTGTAAATGCATTATATCTCACATTGTTTTATTTATACTGTGGGGTAGACACCCATCAGAATAACCCCAAAGCCTGACATGAGCTGTTGGGTAAAAAATACATGACTTGGGTTGACAGTGCAAAAACTACATTTGCCTGCTTTTCACTCCAACATGTAACAAATATTTTCTTTTACAATGAATGCATGTGTGTGTGTGTGTGTGTGTGTGTGTGTGTGTGTGTGTGTGTGTGTGTGTGTGTGTGTGTGTGTGTGTGTGTGTGTGTGTGTGTGTGTGTGTGTGTGTGTGTGTGTGTGTGTGTGTTCTGCAAACCTGTCAAATTTAAAAAATGTTTTATGCATCTAATGAAAACTCTAGCCAACTATGACACCCGTGCACTGGCCCAGTAATCAAGGAGCCTCAATCTTCACCACTAGCTCCAGTGAGGGGAATGCACATTGGGAAGGATAACAAGTACACAAACAGTAAAGTACAATTTCCCTTAAGAGCATGCAGAGATCACAGTCAGTCTGGGGCTGGTTTCTCCCTTTCTCTCCAAATTCCCAATAATACTCCCACTGGCACAGCTACAGGGTACAGATCTCAGCCTAGAGGTTAAGCTAAAATCTCCAGCACCCTCTCTGTCCAACCAGTGCTTCATGTCCCTGCCCAAGTAGCTGACTCACACACACTCTTTAAGATTTGATTTATATACAAACACACAGGCACTCCTGGAGGAGGCTGGCACAGGCACTCCAGCTGTGCCCCCTTTCAACCCAGACTATAAGGTAGTAAATACTGCCACCAACCACTAATATCAGCTACTAATAGGGCCCTTATGAAAGGGTGCCCAATTTTACTGTACAATACTATTATCCAAATAGTAAGTGTGACCAGAACTTTTAAGGCTATTGGAGTGGCTTAGCACAGTATCACTAATTACATGCACGTACTCTAGAGCTTAAATTATCTCTACACAAAACAGCCACAGTTGAAAGGTTTAAAATATTTAATAATAAATAATAAGAACACAAGGCAAATCTCCTCAATTCAACATAGTGCTAGTCAAGAGTTCAGAGATCACAGGAAAATGCTTAAAATAATACTGTAGAATAGTCTGACATAAATATAAAAAACAGATAGTCTAATCTTACTATTTTTTATCTATTTCTAAGAGAAATGCTAAAGCCTAAGATCCTACTTACATACAGAGCAAGCAAGTGCTGCTGATGTTGTCAGTTCTGAAGACAAATGCAAAATGCTCTCTTTCTCTCTGAGATCTCTTAAATTGATAATGCTGACTCATTTTAGATTACATCATTCTTGACGCTTCTCTGGTTCCCAGGCTACCAGAAATTCTAAATTTACATTTCTTAGTTTTCTTAGTAAGCTTGCAACTGGCCAGGAAGCCACAGCAATAAAAGACATTATACATGTAAAATCTAGCAATTAACTCTGGTCTCAAAACAATAGAAAGAATTCTTTCATCCAGACATCCTGTCTATGAGCTTTGAGATCAAACAGTCATAAAATGCTTTACTTTATCAGCTTTCTTCCAGCAGGGTGCATGGTGGTTACATTTTTGAAGTTCAAAACATATAACACAGTTTTTCTTACATTTAGTTTTCTTACATTTGTAAAACAGCCTGTGGATTATATTAATATTTACAGTGACATAGAATTATCTACAAAATTTTATCTAGCTGGGCTGGCAGCCTTTCAGTTTTTCACACCAACCGCAATAAAAAGAACATTGTTTTCACAAATCTCAGTCAATTCATAATAGAGTATCACCATTCTAAATAATATAGCAATAACCCATGCCTGGGTGTGGGTAATGCGGGATTTACCCACGGTTGGCGTGGTTTGGTCCCGAGGGCGAAGCCCTCGGGACCAATCAAAGACAACCGTGGGTAAATCCCGCATTACCCACACCCAGAAGTGGGTTATTGCTATTATACTATGACATTATTTAAAAAAAGAAATAATTACTTTTCTTAAATAATGGCATTGTATAATGCCTCTTTGCTGCCCTTCTGCAGCTGTCTGGTATCCGCTGCAGTTCTGATGTACTGCGCATGCCTACGCAGTACATCAGAGCTGTGGCCAAAAGCAACGGAGAAAGCAAGATCTCCATTGCTTTTTACTGTTTCGCTATGTTAAATGGGTTTAACATAGCGAGACCACTTTAAAATAAGCAATGGAGATGTCCGTTGCTTATTTTAAAGCTGTCTCGCTATGTTAAACCCATTTAACATAGCGAGACAGGTTTAAAAAAAAAAGCAACAGAGAAAGCAAGATCTCCGTTGCTTTTTACACACTGTGTCGCTATGTTAAAGGAGTTTAACATAGCTAGACAGCTTTAAAAAAGCAACGGAGATCTCTTGCTTTTTTTAAACCTGCGTCGCTATGTTAAACTCTTTTAACATAGCGAGACAGTGTTTTAAAAGAGACTTATACTAATGGAAAAAGTCCGGGCGACCGGACCTTTTTCCATTAGTATAAGTCGATTTACAACGTGCACGCTGGCCAATCAGCGTGCACGTTTTGGAATATTAATGGGGGGTCATTGTATAATGTAGAAGTTAACCTCTTTGCCATTTACTGATTATATGGCTGCACTTGATGTGCCTTCACTTGGAACTCAAACATTATGACATTATTAAAAACTTCAGCATAAAGAAACAGCAGAAAAGTAAGCATACTAACTTTTCTTCCAGGAAAGCTAAAATCAGAAACCAGCATTTGCCATGTTAAGACAGAACCCTTACCATCTTAAAAAGTTGCAGCCATATTAGCAGCTAGAGAGGCAATACAGCAGGAGTTTCTCACAAAAAGACACCCTATGGAATAAATATCCAGTCTAAACTTTAAGGAAATGGTGGCTGAGGGAAAACATCAGTTAGTTTCAACTACAAGAATGTAGAGTTCGTGTCTGAAGAAAAGGCACAAATAAACATGAGGCTGAGCATTAAGAGGACATTTTTATCTTCTGTAAATTTTGCTTTGCTGCATTTCAAGTAAATTTCATTTACTAGAAAAACTGTGACATTTTGTTACAAAACAGGCCACTTACTATATAGTGGTGCAGCAAAGTTAACACAAATAATTTACTTTGCTGAAATACGACACATTATAGGCAAGCAGTTTCCTTTGTGAAGGTTACAATCATGACATGATTCTTAGTTAAACCACTTGTGATATTATAATATCAACTATCATTCTAGACGATAGCTCACAGATTACAAACAGCATGTATGCATATGCACTGAACCAAACAGCAAGAAATAAAAATAAGAGGGTAGACTCATGCAGAATGGTGTGCGTCTAAGCAATACATATCTACATTATGCAGTCATGTGAAATAAAATAATGGAGAGGAACTCCCGAGAAGGTTGCTTTTGTGAGTCATACACGGAAGCACTGCACAGGAAAACAGGATAAATAATGTGGAAGACCACGAGGAAGAATGCATATGTGAGAAATCTATTTTAAAACTGTGCAGCGTTTTTTTTGGAATGCAGATATTTGTACACAGTAGGAAATATGGACAGAAAACCTGATGACGGTAAAGGATGCATCTAATGTAAACATTGGGTAAATAGGTTTACTTTATGAATAGTTGTACTTTATATATATGTAATGATTTTATTAATTATAGATGATTCAGGTGTGGGCAAGGAACAGGGTGGTGAGTGCCACTATTGGTGTGAACATCATAAGTTTTTGTGGAATGATATTCTAGACAAGATGCAGTCATGTCTTCACAATAGCATACTGAATCATGGATAACTAGTGCGGTTATTTGTATATGACACTGTACAAAGTATACATTCTTAAGACTGCTTTGTTGTGACTGGCATGCATATGGGGACATCTTTCACACACTCCAATTGTGGTTTACAATGAATGGTACATTGTACATAGAAAACAATGGCATGGGATCCCTCAAGAGTAATAATTTCAGTAAACATAGTCAAAAATAGAAGCAAGAAAGCACTGAATTAAAACATATTCTAGTTACTACGGTACAATTTAAGAAATACACTGGACTGTGCAACATAATTCTTTACAAGAATCATTTCTACAGAAATGTAAACATGCATGATTTTTTTGTGCACCTATTTAGAAAACATTACACTCCAATGAATTGAATAAGGGGTTTCCTAACAGTCTGCACATTTGGAAGACTTTTTACTTGCATCAAAAAATGTACTAATTACAACCTCCATGAACAAAGGTCCATGTTGTCACTTCTCTGAGCACATTTTGCAAGTATGCCTTGTGCTAATCAATCACAAGCAAAGCTACAAAGGTCAGGACACGTGCTATGTGTGTATGTATGTATGTATGTATATATATATATATATATATATATATATATATATATATATATATATTTGGATGTATTTATGTTGCAGTTTGCTCAGAAGCATTAGCAACTGGTAAATCTGGGTTTGAAACCTGGTTTGAGCACAACTGGACAACAGTAGTATCTGCATGGAAAAAATACCTGGCAATCTACTTCTGTAACATGCCATAAGTACCCTACATGGTGTAGCCATCAGTCCATTTTGACTTAAAGGCATCTAACTTACTTTTTATGCCGTGGTTCAATAGCTAACTCCCATGTTGGCAATCTGCCAATTACATTAAACCATTTTAAACAGTTTATCTGTTTATGTTTAATTATACATTAAAGTACAGCTCTCACTAAAGTGAATCTTTTGCACCAAATGGTAAGATCCCTTTGTGTTTTTGCTAGAGGCACTTTAGTAGTATTCTATATATACCTGTTTTTAGTAACTATTGACTTCAGTTGTGAGACAGCCAGGGCACTAATATTGTCAGGTTATTTTTCAGGCCCAAATTTGTGGCAAGAAAGGGAGCTTGGAAGCTTTCTACTCTTTACCAAAGGATAAAATTGACAATCAGACAAACCATTCAGTAAAAAAAACTGCAAGAAAAACACAGCCAAGCTAGGGTTTTCACTGTGTGTAATTGGAGGCCCATGGGATGCTTTATCTTCTTTGTTATACTAAATACAGGATTACATAGACTGTTTGTTGAAGATTCAAAAGCCCCCACTTGCAGTGGTGTAATTTTGCATTTGTAGGCCAAAAAAATAAGAAAAAAAAGGATTTGGTTAAAATGAATTGTCAGTTATGCTGAATGGATATTGTTATGTGTTTCAGTCCATTAAAGTAAGGCAAAATCCCAAAGTAACTGGAAATGTGGTACTCTTAGGTTCAAATCCCTTAAAGCCAAGGAAGGAAGCAATCAAAGTTGTGAACAGTGTCTGCACTTTGGAGAGCTGTATTTTGCAGAATAAAAAGTGTAATTTATAGTTTAAAGTTAACAATTTAAAGGGAGCCATGTGTGCTTCAAAATTTTTTTGTTTTGGGGGTATATTTTTGGCCACATTTTACAGTTTCAAGATCTCATGCTTCATCATGTGGTTGAGTACATTTGGTCCCCATTTACCACAAAGGAGAGAGCCGATACTATGTGGGAATTCTATCATATAGCCCATTTCCCTGTGAAACAGGGGTCACAGACTATACCCAAATTGAAATAAAGACCTCCACCTGGTGAACTGGGAAGGAGATATGTGAACTGCAAAGAGTATCACTCCATCAACTGTAAGGGGGTTTGCAATGCAGAGGGTATTATCAAAAATGTGTGTGCAGGTTAGCTAAATAGATATCAAGACTCCTACATACGACTCACCTGTGACGTGTAGCAATGGTGTGTGAGGAGTGACTTCCCATAGGGTCATCTTTTTGATGATGCTGGATATGCCCTGGAAGCCTGTTTCATGACACCTATAAGAAATCTACAAAATCAAGCAGACCATGGCTACAACTGTGCCCAACGTCAACCAAGAAACATTGCTGAATGTGTGTTTGGGCTGCTGAAGAAATGTTTCATCTGCCTGGATTCATCCATTGGTAACCTGTAGTATAACCCTAGTTCATGAGGAAAATTGAGTCAGTGTGTGCTATGTTACACAATATGATACGTAGGAATCAGTTACAGCAGAGTGAGCACTTGCAGGACTAGCAGTCCCCAGCACAGGAAGCAGCAGAGGCTGCGTCAGATGAGGAGTTAGTGGGGGAGCCAGCAGCAGGGGATGATCTTGACAGAGGCAGGCACAGTATGTCATGGCACAAGCAAAGAGGCAGCTTCAGGACATGGTAGAAAAGAGTAAAGCAGATACACTACAGTAAAAGTGATGCATGTAAAACCAACCCCAAGCTATGCTGACACATGCATAGGCTGATCCCACTGTGCATCAGACAGAGGTAACCCCAAGTAACAATATACCAAGGGCAAGGCACAGGTATCATCATTTGCACAGGTGGATGAGACAGCACATGTGTGGGTGCCTTTCTCATGGAGATATGCAAGTGTGAGTGCTGGAGGAGTATGAAAGTAAAATGTGCTTTTCTGTGAAATGCCAGTAGTGGGGGAGGGAGGGCTTTAACATAACACTTGTTGAGATTAGCTGGTGACAGTGGAGTTGTGTGATGTGCTAGGGGCTAGGGTGATGTGAGTGTGGTTCTGCAGGAGCAAAGCCTCAGCAATAGGTACAGCACTGCAGCACAGGCTACTGTAAAGATCCAGGAAACATATGGCAGAGAGTTCAGTACCCCATGATACAGAGCGATAGCTGGGAGCATCTAGCTACCATTACCACTCTGTGACATGGTGCTCTTCAATTCTAAGCTGAGGAGCTAAAAAAAAGTCCATTCCTCAATTTAGCACTCCTTACCTATGAAGAAGACACAGCCAGGTCCATTCCTCCCCAGTAGAAAAAAAAGCTATTCTAATTTTAAAAACAGTATCAAGCCACTTGTTACATTTGCTTTGCCTGCTACAAGTTATACCACAAATGATGAGCAAAAGCAACAGCTTCAGTCCTGACAGCAAAAGATGTATTTCATTTCCATACTGGCATTCAGGAAAGCTGGTATTGAAATGATTGCTTGTACTGCCAATTACTCCCCTAACACCTTGCATCTGCAGCAGCCTCCCCCTTCCCTGCCCCTAGCTTTGCTTCTGTATACACACCCCCATCTACACAAGCTGGCTCTACCAAAAGTTGCACTGGATATTCCATGACCCTGGCTGGCTGCTGGTGTACTGCATGACCCAGGAAGATGTCTGCTAAGAGACATGGAACTGTGTAGACAGCCACAAGCACAGTCATGGCCTCCCTTGGGAGTAAACACCTTCACAAAGGATGTTGCTGTGGAAGTGTTAACACTGCAGAAGTGAGATATTGGTCATCCACAGGCATACTGGTTACCATCTGTGGATGTAACAGTTGATTGGCTCTGTGGATAGCACATTACCCCTAGCAGAAAAGCCAGAGAAGATATTGCATAGTCGAGTGTGCAACTGTGTCTATTCATAGGTCATTATGCACACCCTGCATTACCCTCACCACCACTGCCATAGCTGTGGTGTAACCTCCACAATGGCCCTGTACATGCATTGGATTGCAGCAACTGACTCAGTAACCGTGGGGAGGGGGTGTCAGGAACTATTTTCCAGCAAGCACTATTACCCCTCTCCCTCAATGTGGACCTCTCTGCCCATGAGTACTAGGAGCAGATTATGACATCTGTCTGCTGGGGTCCAGCACACTTCCCTGATTGATAGTGTCCCCCTCAGGCTAATATCTTTCACACCTAAGTCACTTCATAAAATCCACATTTTCCACTCAATGCTTACTAGTAATGATTGTCCCACAACACTGTTCTTTTCTGATGCTAACATTGCCATCAGTAAACTAACAGACTCACTACTCTCAATGCATGACACCTACTTTCCTTTGATCACAAGGCTACAGAAAGACACACAAATCTGAATGGCTCACCAAAGACCATAAATCCCTAATAAAACAATCTAATTAGGCCTGTGAAATGCGGAAACATGAACCCACTCCCAGCAACCTTGTCTGTTACAAAACTCTGAGGAACCTGATCAAACAGACTACTCATAGACTCAAAACCAAAGAACATTTTATTTCTTCACTCACCTAAACATTTCTGGCAAGAAGACAAAAAACTAATGGAAGATCCTCCCCAAATGAATTTATCCAGTCTATGATACGTATCCTGCCCATCTGGAAATCTATACCTTCTGACTTCCTCAGAGAATTCCCAAGCCTTCTCACATCATCAAAATAAAGAAAGACTAGCACCCTGATTTCATTCTACCTTTATAACTTCTCAAAGGTCCCCTCTAAGTAGATTTTACCCTTACCTGAATAAATTCTTATGGACTCAGCACCTGAATCAGACAACACCTGTTCTTAGTTCTTGTACCACTACAGAAATATCACTACCACCCATGTGGTACACAGAAATGGACTTACATACCTGGTACATCTCCAGTGGATTGTCTCTAAGCTTTGTCCAGCTCTGTCTCAACATACAGCATCATACTGTGGGATTCTTTATAGATACCACTCCCTTTGAGACAGGACAGGAACTCCTCCATCTCTTTGAGAGGTGTAACACTTGATGGACTCCCAGCTGTTGCCCTACCTTCCTCTACCAAGAGATGTGCTCTTTGTTAGGTACCTTGTATAATATCTCTGGTCTTGCAATGCACTATTTCATAATCAAGGTTGTAGCCACCAACCAGATTAATGCTTGGTAAAATATCTTTCCAGGGATGGTCCTGGTAGTCCTGGCCAGATCCATTCAGGGCAAAAAGCCATCATCTCTGGAAACAGAGGACCTAAAGCAGAAAGTCATTCTCCACATCTGAGAACTTGGGCTTATATTTGGGTGTCCCAGCGTACTGACTAGTGTACTTCTGCTTGTCTGTTTTTTAGGCGTTGCTCTGTTGGTATGGAAAACAGTGAAATAACCATCCTTGTTCCTGCATGGCCTTGACAAATCCTAACACCACTAGTCTCCTCTCTGGTCATATAGCATGCTGTTTGTGTGTCTGACAGTTGTATAACTGTATCCACTTTTTTAATTATTGTAAGGCACACAAGTTTACAGAGTACATCCTCCAGAAAACAATCACATGCCACTGCAGCTGACCGAGATGACATGACTGCACCTCTCAGCGTTAAAAATACTTTTGCGACTGCTCAATGTATACAACACTCAAATACATTTACTGAAAGTGGTATATTACTGTACAAACGTTTTCGACAGTGCTTTATGTTCTCATGGGTGTGTCTCCCATTAAGCTTAACAATCCTGCAGCTCAGCAATTATTGTAGCCTTGCAGCCCCCCTCTCAATAAACCTTTCCTAATACTCTTAGAAATACTGGGAAACATAAATCTTATTACATCAATAAGTTGAACTGCAGATAAAAGAAGTAGTACTTCAAATGAATTGACTTGCAAAAAGTAGCACTTACCTTGTACAAGCAGAAATATTTCTCCCAAAGGAATCTTCTGAAATTCAGCTATATTATGTTTCATACTCTGAGCTCTTCAGTTTTCTTTCATAACACAAAGAGGCTCTCATAGGTTCATAGGTAGGAATTATGCTATCAGCCCTAGGGCCTATACAAGCCTAGCCATAATGATTCTCTGGCTATTGCTTCCCACAAATATTTACTTTCCTGGACCCCTGTCTAGTAGGGCTACTAATGTGGTCCATGGGGTGAATTTCCTATTTCCCATCCAATCGTCAAGGTTCCTCTTGAAGAGGGTCATTGAGGCGCTCTGTCTGACATGTATGGACAGCTAATTCCAGAGTATGGGGAGTCTCTGTGTCAAGAACCTATCCCTCCAGCATGTTCTATTCATCGTGATGACAAGGTTAAGATCCTTGGTGCATGTGGCTCAGAGAGACTGGGATTTCTTTAAGTGTAGCATGTCCAACAACTCTGGGTTTGACATGGCCTTGTATGTTAGGCAGAGATCACCTCTGAGTAAGTGATATGTAACAGAGTATAGCTGGAGTTTCTTTAGACGGTCACCATAAGGCATCTGCTTTAGGCCTGTGATTCTTTTTGTGAGGTATTTCTGCGGCCTTTCTAGTTGTTGCAGATGTCTTGTGAGGTACATACCAAATGGGGCATTGTATTCTATAATGGGTTTACTGAGGGATGAGTACAGAGGGACAATGACCTCCTTTTTTCTGGATGAAAAGCCCTTAGCGACGAGGTGTGCCACGTAGAAGGATTTTCTAACTGTCGTAGCTATGTGGTTATCAAAGGTGAGACCACTGTCCACCTGTGTCCCTAGGTCTCTTATCACACTTTCAGTGTTTAGTGTACTGCCACCTATGTGGTAGTTCACAGGTACGTGTTTTTTCCCAAAGGGCACGTCTATACATTTTTTAGCATTTAGCTTCAGTCCATGGCTCTGGCACCAGGCATCTGTTTTGGTAAGGCCCTTTTATAGTATATCCACATCATTTGGGGATTCAATAATGGCTCCCAGCTTGCAGTCATCTGTGAACTTTGTAAGCCAGAGTCCCTTAGTGTTGGCCTGTACTTCAAAGAAGTAGATGCCAAACAAGAGTGGTCCCAGGAGAGAACCCTGCAGTACACCACTTGTCACTTGTCACTTCTCTGGAGCTGGATTTGGAGTCGGCTACTTTTATAGTGTGTGTTCTGTCAGTAAGCCAGTTTGCAACCCAACAAGTGACGTAGGGATTAATGCCCAGCTTAGTAAGTTTATCTAGGATTCCAGAGTGGGAAATAGTGTCGAAAGCCTATGCTGTGTGAACCACCTTACCCTCGTCCACAGCTCTGAAGACTGATTTGAAGAAGTCGATCAGGTTCAGGAGGCAAGATCGTCCTTTCACAAACCCAAACTGGGTGGGGTCCAGTGTTTGAAAGTTGCCAATGTCTTTGTTTATAAGTTCCATGATAATACATTCCATGGCCTTGCAGATCAGGCTCGTCAAACTGATGGGATGGTAGTTCCTGGGATCCAAAGTGGATCCCCCCCTTGTGAAGCGGGATGACTGTAGCTATGCGCCACTCTGTGGACATGAAGCCTGAGGTGAGGCTATGGTTAAACATGACACATAGGTGAGATGCCAGTTCATTTAGTAGTTCATGCAGTACACAACCCGGGAAGTTGTCTGGTCCCATGGATGTTGTATTCTTGGCTTTGGAGAGTGCGTTTTTTACCTGAGTGGCTGTGATTACCAGAATTTGGCATTCTTTTGGTATTGAGATTGGCCCTTTAGGGGGTGAGAAGGGGGTGAAGTTGGCACTGAATCTATCTGCCAGGATATTGGCAATATCCTTGGGATCAGTATATCTAGTGCCATTCTGCTGTAGCTCAGAGCAGATCTGAGTATTGCCATTTAGATTCTTGACATAGCTATAGAATGCCTTGAGGTTGTCTTTGGAATCTTTGGGAATTTTGTTTTCGTGACTAACTTTGGAAGATTTTATGAGGAATCTCAGCTTTCTACTGAGGCTGATGAGGAGTTTTTTGAATCCTGGGTTCTTCCTCTTTTCTGCAACAGTTTCTTCCTTCTGTTGTACAGCTTGTTTATGGCAAGGGACCACCAGATTGGCTTCCTTTTTTAGAGGACAGCATCTTGGTTCTAGTTGGGATGGCTTGGTCCATGCACGAGTGAATGTTCTTGTACAGCACCTTAGTGTAGGATTCAGCAGTTGAACTTCCAGTTCCCATCTGCATGGGTGTCATGAAGTTTGTTACTTCTAACTTGAAAAGCATGAAGTTGGCTTTGGAGAAGTTTTTTATGGAGGTTTCCTTACTGGGGGGTGGAAGTGGGCTGTGGATATCAAGGGTAATTAGCTTATGCTCTAATCTGACCAATGAGGGGGTGACCACTGGTGTGGAGCATCGATCTCCCATATAAGTAATGACCAGGTCCAGAATACTGGTACCCCTGGTGGGACTATGAATTAGTTGCTCTAGGGCATTGGAATTTATAAATTCCAAGAACTGTTGAGCAAAGTGTTGGTACAGGAGTAGTTTTCCCAGTTAATGGCAGGGTAGTTGAAATCACCCAGTATTAGGGTGTTTGGTTGTATCTTAATATTTTCCAGTATGTTTAGAAAGGTGTAGTGAGAATCTTAGGGCATTGTGGGGTATCTGTAGCAAGCTACAATTTGTATTGCAGTCTTACCTAGTGTTAGTTACACCTGGAGAATTTCAGATGCATTGTGTTGGGCAACCAGCCTGGAGGTGTGAATATCCTTGGTGAATATGGACACTCCTCCACCTTTAGTGTTTCAGTCCTGGTTTTGTGGCTGAAATGTGCGGTATGAGTTGTAACCTGGTATTGCAGGGGTTCCCTCTGGAGCTTTGAACCAGGTCTCAGTTACTGCACAGATATTGATGTTCTCCATTTTTAGGAGAGCCTCGAGAGAGTGCATCTTGATATTTAGACTTCTAGCATTGAGCAGCATTACCTTCAGATGTTGTTTGCTTGTACCCATTACGATAGTAGTTTTGTCCTTTGAACCTTGCCTAAAAAGGCACTATAGGGGTGGCAAGAGCCTTAGCCAGTAACCTGAATCCCAGGGGCGACAGGTGCAAACCATCTCTTGCAAAGCATCGTGGTTTGTCAATCATGTCGTCCCAGGCAGACAGATAATAGATCCCCTTTGAATGACACCAGAAGCTTAGCCAATTATTGAAGTCAATCAGTTTGTCCTTATTCTGTGGTATCATTCTGGGAGAATGCAATATGCTACTCAGGGCTAGGGTCATACCTGCCTGGGCTACATGATCCGAGAGCTCTTCCATGTCTCTTTTCATGTAGTCCAGGGAGGTACGTCTCACGTCATTCACTCCAACATGGACAATGACAGAGTCATATTTGTACCTGTTGTGGAGTGACTTGAGTCCATGCATTATGTGGTGGATCCTGACACCCGACAGGCAACTAACTGTAATTTTCTCCTTGTTCAGCCTGGTGAGTGGGACATCAGTGTGACTGACTATAAAGTCACCTATGACTAAAGTGCTGGGTACGTTGTATTGTCTTAGGGAGTGCTGTTGAGTGGCACACAGGTGTTGTGAGCTATGTGACGCTTTGTGTTTGGGAGTGGTGTTTTTGTGTTTCAGCTTCGGTGGTCCTTGTTGCTTGGGCAGGTTAATGTTAAGAGCCTCCACATATGTGGGTTTTGTGTTGCTATGTGTAGGTTTTGGTGGTTTGGGTTTTGAAGGACTATGTGTTGTCTGAGGTGTTGTGTGGGTGTTAACCTTCTCTTCTTGACTGTCTAACACAATCTTGGCTGGAGAGAGCTTTGCTTCCAGTTTGGCTATGTAAGTGCATCTCTCGCAGGTTGTAGTGTTTGGTGTTAGGAGGAGAGAGTTGTCTGTGTACATGAGGCATTTGCTGAATTGCCCTAGTATGACCAGATTCACCAGGTGGACAGGAGAAATCACCAGAAGCTGACCCTTGGACATGCCTGCCATCATGTTTATATCATGTAGCTTCACCTGGCTAGGTGCAATTATTATGTTAATTAAGGTTCATCTTATTATTGTTTCTGAATCACTCAATTTGTATGACAAAAAACTGCTAAGCATCACACTTAGTTGTAGTTAAAGCTGTGCACATGTCTGGGTCCCTATGGGCAGCATGGCATGTGCTTGGTCCAGGCCAAGTCACCATGGGGGATCTGTAATTCCATATATAATCATCTATAAATGGAGTTGCTGTAAGTGCCTGATTTTTTTTCCCAGCACACAAATGGATACAGGAATGCCATGTTTCACACCTCAAGTGTCATTCTTATCCATAATAATACAGTACCTATATTATCCTAGCCTGCCATCACTCATGCAAATGAGGTGACTGTCAATACCCATCACTGCATGGTAGATGGAACACATGAAACCTGATTTGGTTGCCAATTTTCATTGAGATTCTTTCAGGTGAGACATCATGGCTGGAGAAGGAGGGTGTAGTGCTTCTTTGAGAAAGCATAGATGCAGTGAGGAGGAGTCCAAAATATTTCTGGACCTCTTCCATAAGGATTCCAGACAGAGGCTCCTGCAGGAGGGATATAAAGGGTCTCAGTATAAGACTAAAGCCTGGAATACTTTATTCCAGGCTGTCACCTGTGCCACTGGCTTTTGCCACACAGGGGAACAGTGTCATCACCATTACAGTGATATGAGGCACCAGAGTCGTAATCTACACCAATGGGAGGATGAAGTTAAATACGGATCACCACCTACATACTGAAAGTATAACTTAGTGACTATAACTTGGCTATACATATAACCTGACACTGTTTGCCATCAACAATTATACAATGCTCTTTCTATCTATATAGCCCCTGAAGAAATTGAAGTGAATAGGTCGCTGCTCAGAAGATGGTTTGAGTACCTAAGTGAGTATACTTGCTTCAGAATGTTTAATATTGTGAGGATGCCTGTGCATTCACCCCCCCCCCCCCATGTTACCATTAAATATTTTAGCTGTGGATTCTGCCTTGTTATACTAACTACAGCACTAGATTAAGGAAATATGTAAAAAAAAAACATTTTTGGATGTGTGGATGTCTATGTCTTGGACTCCTGCTGGTTTGTCCAAGTAGTTTATAACATTAATCCTGTCAGAATGCATGTGATAATGGCTGTCAGTTCAGGTCTGCCTCTTAGGTGTGTATAACAGTCTTGTTAAAATCAGAACTGTTTTAGTCCTTCAAGTATTTTAACAGATCATAGTGAAAATATACTTCTGCTACAGTTAACCACTGCATTTCTACTTTTCTGTCTCTCACCCGCTTTGTCTCTATCCTTTCAATGACCTATATTTATTTTGTTTATTATTTGTTTCTTTCCATTTATTTTAATATTTTATACATCAGCATCATGAGTTGCACCCATCTCTTTCGCAAGGCCTGTAGGCCCTGACAGGTAGCATCTGTAACACCAACACCACCAGAAGCACCCCTCATCTCAGAGTCTCAGACTACCCCAGTCACTTCCACACCTCCTGTCCTACCTGCACCATCCACTGCAGGAAGCCCTGCACTGACTGCTGGGACAGTTGTACCCTCTGGTAGCAGTGCCAGTACAGATGATAGCTTTGTTACCCATTGGCAGTTGGAATACATTGTGGGGGAGATTACTGTCAGATCGTTGAATGCCTGAATTGGCCAGATGGTAAAACATTCTGGTAACTTTCTGAGTCATGCAACTTTCTGGCAACTAGTTGAGTCATGTCACCATAAAGCACAGTCAGCATCATCTGAGACAGTGCGCAGTGATGACTGTACTCATATTGGTGATTAATCACCCACTGGTTCACAGCTGGCATTGACTGCAGCTGTGCTCAACCCATCTTGGTGTTACCCTCCTGTTTGTGTCCATGCCCCCCAATGGTTGTTCGTCTCCCCTCAACATTGTCTTCCCTCCGTTTGTCTGATGTCTCTTTCACCACTGTCATCCCCCTCCCTCACCGTATTGCCACTCACATTGTCAGTCTCGTCTGTCTTCCCCTTCTGCCTGGTCTGACCTTCTTACTTTCTTCTTACGTCCCTTACTTCCTTTTCCCAACTTACCTTCTCTTCATTCATGAAAAATGAACACCTGTTCCACAAAAGAAAATATTTCCCTACCTTCCCCACCTCCATCCTGCTCATTCCTCAGTTGCTCACCTTCTGTTCTACCCTCTGTTTGCTTTCTCTTTTCATATATTTCCTGTACTCCCATTTCCAACCTTTAATCTTGGTCAAAACTATATAAATACCTCTTACACATGCCCATCTAGGGCTTCAAAAACTCATACCTTTTGTGATCATACTGTGTACATCAAGGCACAAAGAGCACCATCAATGTCCATGTATAACCACTGAGAACTGGTACTGCTTGTTGTATAGCAAGAAGCTGGGCTGTGTTGTTCCATATGCACATATGTATTGGCCTCAGCCAGCATCAGCCGCACACATGAGATGAGCATCATTGTGTGGCAATTTGCACATATTTTATATAAGATATGACTGTCAGGATTTGACTACCTCCCATTGCAATAAATTACACTGCCAACTATGCCTGTGGGTGATACACCACAAAGCTGATGCCCTGATGGGTCTTTATACTTTTAATTCTGCAAGTGTGTAACCTCCAACTGATATGAGTTTCCTGATACAGTTTGCCTCACTGCTTCTGTAGCTTAACTTGTAAACAAAATGCTTTCTACACTGTAATTGGGGGAAGTTGTGGGTTCAAGTTCCACATGTGGTTGTATGTTTTTTCTTTTTTTCTTTATTATGCAAGTGTATAACCACCAACTTCTGTTTGTTACCCTGATGGTGCTTGTTTCACTGTTTCTGTAGCTTAATGTGTAAATGATATGCTTTGCACACTGTAAGAAAGGAAGATTGTGGGATCAGGTCCCCTCAGGATTTTGTTTTTTTTTCTGTTTTTTTTTTTCTTTGCTTCTGCAAGTGTGAAAACACTAACTGCTGTGCACTTCCCTAAAGCTGCTTCTCTCAATGTTTCTTTAGTTCAACCTGTAAATGAAAATCTTTGCACAAAGTAAGTGGGGAGAGTTGTGGGTTCGTGTCCTATAGGAGTTTCATTTAGACACATCATTGTTGCAGTGGGGTACTTGTTACCTGACAATTACATTACACTACTGATAAAGTGGTCAGACAGCCAATGTCATACCTAGTTTTGGGCGGTCTAGTTTTGGTCGATATATAGGCACTTTTTTCTAGACCAGCACATATGCCTCATGACCCTGCAGGGCTGCCACATACCTTCTTTCTCTAGCTGGAGCTATGCATGCTTGATTACTCTGAACAATCTCAGGGCTCATGTTTGACGCATGAGCACTACTGCTGCTAGTACTTCCCAATGGGCACACCATAGTCCTACACACTATTTCCTCAGTCTTTGCTACGGCTGCAGCAACTGTTTTCAATGAGCTGTTCATAAAGTCACTTGCCTGGATTCATTCATTGTTAATGAGCATCAAGGCTTACCGCTCACACAGAAAACAGAGGAGGGACGCCGCGATCCAAGCCACAGTTTCTGAATCACAAAGTTTTCTCAAATGTGTTATTTCAGTAAGATGAAAAGGAAGCATCACCCAAAAAGATACTTTTTCTAAACTGATAGATGAAGTAGAAATAGTATGGATGAATGGAAACAAAAGTTTAGCTGCAACCTTCTGAGTAATGAAAAAGTATCTAACTGAATTCAGTCCTTGTACTGCTCACATAACCATCTTCTCATTAAACATGTACTGCCCAGCAGAGCAGTTGAGTACCTGATGTTCTTCATGTTTCACTGTTGCAGTCATTACATTTGGGTAATCTGCTGGCAGGTTGCCCTCAGTCGGCCTGAATAACAAAGTCTTGGGTCCTGCATCGGCTGCTGTCTCCACTTCCATGACATCAGGTCGTCAGGGGTATAAAACATACAGCCGACGCCATTTTCATCAGTCTTTCTTGCCGCGTGGTGCCCGAAGCAGAAGCAGTTCGCAAGTGCCGGTCGGCCAACTCCTGAAATTTTCATTTTCGAGTTTCAGAACCGAAGTCTTCAAACTAAAGCTAAGTACCCCATTGGAGAAACTTTTTCTTGCTCCTTACCGATGTCAGTAAAAGTTAATAATTGCATTACTTGTGGGAAGCAAATACCTCACAAGGATTTTCACTTGTACTGTATTCCTTGCCTAGACCCTGATCGCAATGTGCCTTGCTGTTGGTTTTGTACTAAATTTAACCAATGCACTATTAAGCGTTGGTATATTTTTGCTTCTAAATATTTTGGTTCAAGATTTAACTACCCAGAAATGTCATCGGTTAACAATCTGACTACCAGAGTTCACAAAAAAATGCTAGGAAAAAGACAGACAGACCATCGATGACGAAGCTTCTCCTAAGCCAGTCACCGGTTCACTGGTACTCAGTGAGGCGCTTTCGCAGCCCCTGATACCCGCTACTTTTGAGTCTCAGGCCTCTACCGAGACCCATTCGGAGTCTGGTATGCCGCAAGATTTGCAAAGTATTAAACCCACAAATGTCTCTCCCTTGGATGGGTTCAGAGCCACTGTGCAGGCACTGGCTTCTGAGGGTGTTTTCAGGCCTCAACATTTTTACATTAAACTGATGCCAGCAACAAAACCAAGGCCAAAAACAACTTCTATGTCTAAAAAAATGATGCATGAGCCACGTGCTTAGGCCCCTATGCCTAAAAAACAGATGATCAAAATGGCTGAGGATTTAATTACCTTGATCATGGGTTCCCAACCCCCCCCCCCCATGCTAAGAGGCCTAGGCAAGACACTGATTATGAATCTTCAGATCAGGTTTCCATTTCTTCTGATTCCTCTTCTGATCAGGAATTTTCTATTCCAACCTATGAGGATTCTGATGCAGAGGAATCCATCCCATCTGCATCTCCTCCTGAGGATTAATCTTTTGGACAGACTTTGCATACTTTAAGGGAGCATTTTCACTGGGAGAGTCAGGACTTCTCTGAATCAAAAAAGAGGCTTAGGGATTTCCTTCTTCTTCCTCAGCATAGGCCTTTGGCAATACCTCCTGTATTAGACATTGTTGATGATGTGTTCTCGGAATCAAGCATGGCTCCTGATTCCCTGCCTCCAGCTCCTAGTAAGCCAGATAGATATTACAGGGTTCCTGACTCCCACAAATTTATTTTCAAAAATCCAGCTGCTGATCCTGAGACTATTTCTCAGGGTCCCAAGGGTGTTAAGGCTTCTACTGCCAACAATCCTACTCCTTCTGATAGAGATTCCAGGGAGCTGGATAGATGGGGTAAGAATGTTTATACGTCTGCAACCTTGGCAATCAGGGCTTTAAACTGCCAGTTTCATATGCTTAAATATCAACAACATGTTATGGGCTTACTGAAACAGAAAATTATGTTGATTTCTGATTGTGTGGAAAATAAAGAGTTACAGGATTTATTGCATTCAGCAGAACAGGTTGGAAAGCATACTTTGCAATGTGGTTTTGATTCCTTGGAGGCTTCTTGTAGGGCTGCCATTACTGGACCTGTGATTAGAAGGCATGCCTGGCTCAAGGAGCAAAATCTACCTGATCATGTTAAAGCTAAATTGTTGGATGCCCCTTTGCAGCATGATACTCTGTTTGGTAATAAGGCAGAAGAGGTTTTAAAGAAAATGGAAGACAAAGCTAAATCTATACAAACTGTAAAAGATTTCTTGCAAGTGCAGCCACCCAGGTTCAGTAGGCACTGGCCTACTAAAAACTGGTCCTTTCCTGTGTCCAACAGAGCCACTCAAGGCAAACCCAGGTGCTCAAAAGGCTCCAGATATCAATTACAGGGTTCTTACAGGTCAAAGCAATGGGATGCCCCCACCTCCAAATCTGGAGGAAACAAAGCACAACCCTATAGTAAGCAGTCTCAATGACTTTCCTCTACCATCTCTAAGTACTTATCTTTTGGCAGCCCCCTTGGGGGGAAAATTAGCACTTCATGCTCAAAACTGGCAGCTAATTACCCAGGACAAGTGGGTATTAAACATAGTATCCCAGGGGTACAGATTTCATTTCCATACCTTGCCAATTCCAAACGGATGGCCGGGTCTGCCACAAAACCAGTGGGCAGAGGCCCAAAAACAAGTCACATCCCTCATGGATATGGGGGCTATTCAACCAGTACCAGAAAAGGAAAAAGGACAAGGATTTTATTCAACAGGAAATACAGACAGTAAGCTCACCAAAAACGGCTTCTTCGAATGCAATACATCCACAAGCTTGTGTTGGTCTAAAATCAATCTCTATTTAATGGACAAACAAGGTAAAAACATAGTCAAATAAAAGTCCCTTATGATCCACATGATTATTAATTTGATAAGTCGTTAAATTCACCTTCTCTAATTCTGTCTGTTTTTCTTTAATCGGCTGTACGATCTTTTCTTCTTCCGGTTTAAAATATTCAAGAAGTAATTTTATATAACGAAAACTGGTTTCTAAATTAATAGTTTGCCAACTTGAAAGCAATGCAGGATGCTGATTTCCATAACTGGGCATACATTTTACATGAATGCCCCTGGGTACGATACGATGATGGAGGCATGCTTCCAAGTGATACCTTTGCCAGGTTAGCCTTTCTAACTTAAAGGCTATTGTTTCAACATCTTTGAATATTACATCAAAGCATTATCTAAATCTTCTGGGGTATTACTCAGCACGGCTGCCTCATTGGTGTCAAATTGAAGGTTCAATAATGGGTTCATAGTAGTTTCTATACTGTCCATGTTAATTCCACGAATAAATTCCAGACTTGCATGGTTACTCTTGTTCCTACTAGGAATATCATTAGCCATGTGTGGAAGGGGAATTAGAACAACAAATCCAATGAAAACAAAAATTCCCCCAACGCTGTGGTGAACTGTCTCATAAATGAAGAACAGGAAACAAAGACAGTATGTTCACCAAAAACAGCTTCTTTGAATGCAATAAATCCACAAGCTTGTGTTGGTCTAAAATCGATCTCTATTTAATGGACAAACAAGGTAAAAATGAAGTCAAATAAAAGTCCCTTATGATCCACACATAGGATTTTATTCAAGACTTTTCCTGGAACCCAGAAAAGACAATTCATGGCATCCAATACTGGACTTATCGATTCTGAACACATTTTTGGACATTCCAAAATTCAAACTGCTGACTTTACAACAGCTACTGCCTATGCTAGGCAAGAATGCTTGGTTAGTAACTCTGGACTTAAAAGAGGCATACCTGCATATCCCAATAAGGGAATCATGCAGAAGATACCTCCATTTCAAAGCAGGTTTTTTGCATTACCGATTCTCTGCACTGCCTTTGGCTTAGCTACTGCACCCAGGGTCTTTACAAAGTGCCTGGCACCAGTAATTGCATTCTGCAGACAAAGAAACATTCAAATATATCCTTATCTGGACGATTGTCTCATTCAAGCAGAAGACAAGGACACTCTTCTTCAACATCTGGCATTTGTAAAAAGGCTTCTAGCATGCCTAGGGTACACCATAAACGAAAAAAAATCACAACTGGTACCCTCTCAAATAATTACATTGCTGAGTGCAAGCTTGAATACAACTGCCCAGATGGCTTACCTCATGCCAGCAGTGGCGGCTGGTGACTTCAAATCAAAGGGGGGCTGCAGGAGACAATTGAATAGGTGGGGTCAATGGGAATGGGTGTGACCAACTCAAAAGGGGAGGAGCTTTGCTCAAAACCACAAAAACTTTAATTAAATATGCTGCCCTGGATGCCAAACTATCATTATGGGAGTCCAATCAAGACAAAATAAAGTGTAGAAGAAAAAAAATATTTCAATCCATTGGCTGCATGACAGCTTACTTAATATCTAGATGGAAACTAAAAGGATGTGAGGCATGAAAAAATAAATTACTTTTTAAATACATTACTGGAATGCCAGTCAAAATCAAGTATAAGAAAAACAAGCAGAACTTAACTCAAATCACTTCTCCTTGCACTCCAGTTCTAATTATAATTTATATTCAGCTTTATTAAACTACCAAGTAACATGCTGAAAGTAGCAATCTCTGTGATACCCTCATTTGTAAAAATGTTTCTTATCCAAAAAAGACCTGCTGCCTGACAACTATCTACTTGTTTCATGGGGAAAACATGATCAAAGTAAAAAATGAAAAGCAAATAAGAAACAAGCTCGACATATATTGCTTAAAGGATTACTGCAGAGGATATGGACCATGCATGATAGATTGGCATTCTGTTTAGTTTGCAGGTAAAGCCTGTAATGAGCTTAACATAATCTAATCCTGGCCTTTATTACAAATACTGTCATATGCATTTCAATACCCAAGGCTTATACATTATCTAGTTATGTAAGTATTCTCTGCATGGCAACAACAGAAAGGCTTTCAATGTTGGCAATACTGCTTATTAAAACTTACTTGCATCTTACAATATCAGACAAGCTTACCTGATGGTCATTAAAGCACTGCTACTTTAACACAGAGCAAAAGGCACTTCCTGAATAATAATAAGCATATATCAACAGTATAAAAATGACAGAAACCAGAACATTCTGCAAAATCAATGACAGATGAAAAGCCACTCTAGTACTTGTGTTTATCTTGGGATGGGGGGTAGTTTTTCAAGACTTTCCTTTTGACCCAGAAAAGACAAATCATGGCGCCCAATGCTGGACTTATCGATTCTGAACACATTTTTGGACATTCC